>NC_141820.1:686666-691666 GCF_982586985.1 Callionymus lyra | reverse complement strand
GAGGAGGAGGAGGAGGAGGAGGAGGAGGAGGAGGAGGAGGTCCTGGTGGAGGAGGAGGTCCTGGTGGAGGAGGAGGTCCTGGTGGAGGAGGAGGTCCTGGTGGAGGAGGAGGAGGAGGTCCTGGAGCAGGGGTCCTCTGGTGACCCCCCTCTGGTGACCCCCCTCTGGTGACCCCCCTCTGGTGACCCCACAGCAGCAGCTAAACGCTGACACTCGCTCAAAGCTCCGTGACATCGACGCGTCACAAAAGAACACGAGCAAAGAAATAAAGTAGTTTTTTATCTCCCATGATGCAACCTGTTCTCGATTCTCTGAGTCTCTTGTGTTTGACTTTGAAGTATTTATTGAGTAGTATTTTGTTAAGTTCTTCGTGAGCCTGGTCTGGAAAACACAAATATTACTTCAACGATATCATGTCATCGATCAATCAAACAGTTGTCACCATCATGTGAAGAACAGACCATCATGTGAAGAACAGACGATCATGTGACTCACAGACCGTCATGTGAAGAACAGACCATCATGTGACTCACAGACCATCATGTGACTCACAGACGATCATGTGACTCACAGACCATCATGTGAAGAACAGACGATCATGTGAAGAACAGACGATCATGTGAAGAACAGACCATCATGTGACTCACAGACCATCATGTGAAGAACAGACCATCATGTGACTCACAGACCATCATGTGAAGAACAGACCATCATGTGACTCACAGACCATCATGTGAAGAACAGACGATCATGTGAAGAACAGACCATCATGTGACTCACAGACCATCATGTGAAGAACAGACCATCATGTGAAGAACAGACCATCATGTGACTCACAGACCATCATGTGAAGAACAGACCAACATGTGAAGAACAGACCATCATGTGAAGAACAGACCATCATGTGAAGAACAGACCATCATGTGACTCACAGACGATCATGTGAAGAACAGACCATCATGTGAAGAACAGACCATCATGTGAAGAACAGACCATCATGTGAAGAACAGACCATCATGTGAAGAACAGACCAACATGTGAAGAACAGACCATCATGTGAAGAACAGACCATCATGTGAAGAACAGACGATCATGTGACTCACAGACCATCATGTGAAGAACAGACCATCATGTGAAGAACAGACCAACATGTGAAGAACAGACCATCATGTGAAGAACAGACCATCATATGAAGAACAGACGATCATGTGACTCACAGACCATCATGTGAAGAACAGACCATCATGTGAAGAACAGACGATCATGTGAAGAACAGACGATCATGTGAAGAACAGACGATCATGTGACTCACAGACGATCATGTGAAGAACAGACCATCATGTGAAGAACAGACCATCATGTGAAGAACAGACCATCATGTGAAAAACAGACGATCATGTGACTCACAGACCATCATGTGAAGAACAGACCATCATGTGAAGAACAGACGATCATGTGACTCACAGACCGTCATGTGAAGAACAGACCATCATGTGACTCACAGACCATCATGTGAAGAACAGACCATCATGTGACTCACAGACCATCATGTGACTCACAGACCATCATGTGAAGAACAGACCAACATGTGAAGAACAGACCATCATGTGAAGAACAGACCATCATGTGAAGAACAGACCATCATGTGACTCACAGACGATCATGTGAAGAACAGACCATCATGTGAAGAACAGACCATCATGTGAAGAACAGACCATCATGTGAAAAACAGACGATCATGTGACTCACAGACCGTCATGTGAAGAACAGACCATCATGTGACTCACAGACCATCATGTGAAGAACAGACCATCATGTGACTCACAGACCATCATGTGACTCACAGACCATCATGTGAAGAACAGACCATCATGTGAAGAACAGACCATCATGTGACTCACAGACCATCATGTGAAGAACAGACCATCATGTGAAGAACAGACCATCATGTGACTCACAGACCAACATGTGAAGAACAGACCATCATGTGAAGAACAGACCATCATGTGAAGAACAGACCATCATGTGACTCACAGACGATCATGTGAAGAACAGACCATCATGTGAAGAACAGACCATCATGTGAAGAACAGACCATCATGTGAAGAACAGACCATCATGTGAAGAACAGACCAACATGTGAAGAACAGACCATCATGTGAAGAACAGACCATCATGTGAAGAACAGACGATCATGTGACTCACAGACCATCATGTGAAGAACAGACCATCATGTGAAGAACAGACCAACATGTGAAGAACAGACCATCATGTGAAGAACAGACCATCATGTGAAGAACAGACGATCATGTGACTCACAGACCATCATGTGAAGAACAGACCATCATGTGAAGAACAGACGATCATGTGAAGAACAGACGATCATGTGAAGAACAGACGATCATGTGACTCACAGACGATCATGTGAAGAACAGACCATCATGTGAAGAACAGACCATCATGTGAAGAACAGACCATCATGTGAAAAACAGACGATCATGTGACTCACAGACCATCATGTGAAGAACAGACCATCATGTGAAGAACAGACGATCATGTGACTCACAGACCGTCATGTGAAGAACAGACCATCATGTGACTCACAGACCATCATGTGAAGAACAGACCATCATGTGACTCACAGACCATCATGTGACTCACAGACCATCATGTGAAGAACAGACCAACATGTGAAGAACAGACCATCATGTGAAGAACAGACCATCATGTGAAGAACAGACCATCATGTGACTCACAGACGATCATGTGAAGAACAGACCATCATGTGAAGAACAGACCATCATGTGAAGAACAGACCATCATGTGAAGAACAGACCAACATGTGAAGAACAGACCATCATGTGAAGAACAGACCATCATGTGAAGAACAGACGATCATGTGACTCACAGACCATCATGTGAAGAACAGACGATCATGTGAAGAACAGACGATCATGTGAAGAACAGACGATCATGTGAAGAACAGACGATCATGTGACTCACAGACCATCATGTGAAGAACAGACCATCATGTGAAGAACAGACCATCATGTGAAGAACAGACGATCATGTGAAGAACAGACGATCATGTGACTCACAGACGATCATGTGAAGAACAGACCATCATGTGAAGAACAGACCATCATGTGAAGAACAGACCATCATGTGAAAAACAGACGTTTATGTGACTCACAGACCATCATGTGAAGAACAGACCATCATGTGAAGAACAGACCATCATGTGAAAAACAGACGATCATGTGAAGAACAGACCATCATGTGAAGAACAGACCATCATGTGAAAAACAGACGATCATGTGAAGAACAGACCATCATGTGAAGAACAGACGATCATGTGACTCACAGACCATCATGTGAAGAACAGACCATCATGTGAAGAACAGACCATCATGTGAAAAACAGACGATCATGTGAAGAACAGACCATCATGTGAAAAACAGACGATCATGTGACTCACAGACCATCATGTGAAGAACAGACCATCATGTGAAGAACAGACCATCATGTGAAAAACAGACGATCATGTGAAGAACAGACGATCATGTGACTCACAGACCATCATGTGACTCACAGACGATCATGTGAAGAACAGACGATCATGTGACTCACAGACCATCATGTGAAGAACAGACCATCATGTGAACAACAGACCATCATGTGAAGAACAGACCATCATGTGAAGAACAGACCATCATGTGAAGAACAGACCATCATGTGAAGAACAGACGATCATGTGACTCACAGACCATCATGTGAAGAACAGACCATCATGTGAAGAACAGACGATCATGTGAAGAACAGACGATCATGTGACTCACAGACCATCATGTGAAGAACAGACCATCATGTGAAAAACAGACGATCATGTGAAGAACAGACGATCATGTGACTCACAGACCATCATGTGAAGAACAGACCATCATGTGAAGAACAGACGATCATGTGACTCACAGACGATCATGTGACTCACAGACCATTATGTGAAGAACAGACGATCATGTGACTCACAGACCATCATGTGAAGAACAGACGATCATGTGACTCACAGACCATCATGTGAAGAACAGACGATCATGTGAAGAACAGACGATCATGTGAAGAACAGACGATCATGTGACTCACAGACGATCATGTGAAGAACAGACGATCATGTGAAGAACAGACGATCATGTGAAGAACAGACAAACATGTGACTCACAGACAATCATGTGAAGAACAGACGATCATGTGAAGAACAGACCATCATGTGAAGAACAGACGATCATGTGAAGAACAGACGATCATGTGAAGAACAGACGATCATGTGAAGAACAGACCATCATGTGAAGAACAGACCATCATGTGAAGAACAGACCATCATGTGAAGAACAGACGATCATGTGAAGAACAGACCATCATGTGAAGAACAGACCATCATGTGAAGAACAGACCATCATGTGAAGAACAGACGATCATGTGAAGAACAGACCATCATGTGAAGAACAGACCATCATGTGAAGAACAGACCATCATGTGAAGAACAGACCATCATGTGAAGAACAGACGATCATGTGAAGAACAGACCATCATGTGAAGAACAGACCATCATGTGAAGAACAGACCATCATGTGAAGAACAGACCATCAAGGAGAAGATGTGAGAAGACATCGTGTCTTAACTAAACTTCGTGTTTTAACTTAACATCGTGTCTTATCTTAACATAGTGTCTTATCTTAACATCGTGTCTTAACTTAACTTCGTGTTTTAACTTAACATCGTGTCTTATCTTAACATAGTGTCTTATCTTAACATCGTGTCTTAACTTAACTTCGTGTTTTAACTTAACATCGTGTTTTAACTTACCATCGTGTCTTAACTTAACATTGTGTCTTATCTTAACATCGTGTCTTATCTTAACATCGTGTCTTAACTTAACATTGTGTCTTATCTTAACATCGTGTCTTATCTTAACATCGTGTCTTAACTTAACATCGTGTATT
>NC_141820.1:646666-681666 GCF_982586985.1 Callionymus lyra | reverse complement strand
GAACACAAACATCTTGTTCACGAACACAAACATCTCGTTTATTAACACAAACATCTCGTTCATGAACACAAACATCTTGTTCACAACATCTCGTTCATGAACGCAAACATCTTGTTCTTGAACACAAACATCTCATTCATGAACACAAACATCTTGTTCTTGAACACAAACATCTCATTCATGAACACAAACATCTCGTTCACGAACACAAACATCTTGTTCTTGAACACAAACATCTCGTTCACAAACACAAACATCTCGTTTATTAACACAAACATCTCGTTCATGAACACAAACATCTTGTTCACAACATCTCGTTCATGAACGCAAACATCTTGTTCTTGAACACAAACATCTTGTTCTTGAACACAAACATCTCATTCATGAACACAAACATCTTGTTCTTGAACACAAACATCTCATTCATGAACACAAACATCTTGTTCTTGAACACAAACATCTCGTTCATGAACACAAACATCTTGTTCTTGAACACAAACATCTCATTCATGAACACAAACATCTCGTTCACGAACACAAACATCTTGTTCTTGAACACAAACATCTCGTTCATGAACACAAACATCTTGTTCTTGAACACAAACATCTCATTCATGAACACAAACATCTCGTTCACGAACACAAACATCTTGTTCTTGAACACAAACATCTCGTTCACAAACACAAACATCTCGTTCACGAACACAAACATCTCATTCATGAACACAAACATCTCGTTCACGAACACAAACATCTTGTTCTTGAACACAAACATCTCATTCATGAACACAAACATCTCGTTCACGAACACAAACATCTTGTTCTTGAACACAAACATCTTGTTCTTGAACACAAACATCTCATTCATGAACACAAACATCTCGTTCATGAACACAAACATCTTGTTCTTGAACACAAACATCTCATTCATGAACACAAACATCTCGTTCACGAACAAAAACATCTTGTTCTTGAACACAAACATCTCGTTTATTAACACAAACATCTCGTTCATGAAAACAAACATCTTGTTCTCAAACATCTCGTTTATTAACACAAACATCTTGTTCACAACATCTCGTTCATGAACACAAACATCTTGTTCACGAACACAAACATCTCGTTTATTAACGCAAACATCTCGTTCATGAACACAAACATATTGTTCACAACATCTCGTTCATGAACACAAACATCTCATTCATGAACACAAACATCTCGTTCACGAACACAAACATCTTGTTCTTGAACACAAACATCTCGTTTATTAACACAAACATCTTGTTCACAACATCTCGTTCATGAACACAAACATCTTGTTCACGAACACAAACATCTCGTTTATTAACACAAACATCTCGTTCATGAACACAAACATCTTGTTCACAACATCTCGTTCATGAACACAAACATCTTGTTCTTGAACACAAACATCTCGTTCACGAACACAAACATCTTGTTCTTGAACACAAACATCTCGTTCATTAACACAAACATCTTGTTCTTGAACACAAACATCTAGTTCACAAACACAAACATCTTGTTCTTGAACACAAACATCTCGTTCACAAACACAAACATCTCATTCATGAACACAAACATCTCGTTCACAAACACAAACATCTTGTTCTTGAACACAAACATCTCGTTCACAAACACAAACATCTTGTTCTTGAACACAAACATCTCGTTTATTAACACAAACATCTCGTTCATGAACACAAACATCTTGTTCTAAAACATCTCGTTTATTAACACAAACATCTTGTTCACAACATCTCGTTCATGAACACAAACATCTTGTTCACGAACACAAACATCTCGTTTATTAACACAAACATCTTGTTCTCAAACATCTCGTTTATTAACACAAACATCTCGTTCATGAACACAAACATCTTGTTCTCAAACATCTCGTTCATGAACTCAAACATCTTGTTCTCAAACATCTCGTTCATGAACTCAAACATCTTGTTCTCAAACATCTCGTTTATTAACACAAACATCTCGTTCATGAACTCAAACATCTTGTTCTCAAACATCTCGTTTATTAACACAAACATCTTGTTCTCAAACATCTCGTTCATGAACTCAAACATCTTGTCCACAAACATCTCGTTCATTCCACCACCAGCTCGAAGCTCTCGGCCTCCTGGAACTCGGCGTTCATCTGGGCCGCCAGCGCCTCCAGCTCTGTGCTCGTCATCTTCTGGACCTTCTTCCTCCTCCTGCCCGGCTTCACCAGCACCAGCCCGGGGATGTTGAGGTCCGGCTCAGGAACGTCCTCCAGTTCCATCAGCGAAGAGAAGGAGCTCAGACCAGACATGGACCCGATCTGTCGGACCCTCCGCACCTCCGGGGTCTCCATCTGCTCGAAGCCGAACATGGTCCTGCGGGCTCCCGGGCCTGGCTGGGGCGGGTCGCTGAGGCGGGTGTAGGACCGACGGGCCTTGTGGGACCAGACCAGGTCGACCGGGTCAGAGGGGGGTGAGGGCGGCAGGATCGGCGACGGCATGACGGGCCTCTTGGACGCCGAGGGTCGCCGTGGATGAGCGGAACCAGGAGCAGAACCAGGAGCGGAACCAGGAGTCGAAACAACAGGCTCGCCCTGCAGGCTCACCCCGGGCCCACAGTTCTCCTTGTCCCGCCCGGACCGGGTCTTCCGGGGCAGGATCTTCCTCACGGCGATGGATCTTTTCACCGCCGGAGGTGAGGTCAAGCGAGGAGACCGTCGTCTGTGCGGGTCTGGAGCCGCTCGAGGAGTCGAACCGTCCATGTTGTCGTCGGAACCGCAGGCGCGCGCGCTCAAACGTCCCGCGTCGCGTAAAGAGAGCGCAGTGCCTTGTGGGGGCTTGACGTCATCAGTGCGCGCCGACTGTGTGGAGCTTGTGCTGTGTCACTGAAGTGAAGCTGATCCGAAGCAGAAGCGGTTATTCGACAGGATGGAGTATTTGATCGGCATCCAGGGACCGGACTTTGTCCTCGTCGCGGCGGACAATGTTGCCGCGAGCAGCATCCTCCAGATGAAGCGCGGTGAGACGAGTTAGCCTAGCTTAGCTTAGCTTAGCCTAGCATAGCCTAGCTTTAGCTGCGTGACTTCACTCGTCTAAACCAGCTCTTAATACGATCATAGGTTCAAAAGAAGGAGTTACACACAGAATAACAACTATTTCGTTAAACTAATCGATACTTGGTGTTTTTAATTCAAGTCAAAGCGACAGAAACATAAACGCTTGTAGCTTCGGTGCTAAGTGACGAAGCATTAATCTCTACTGTCATATATGTATTAATAAAACTTCCTTTTAAACTCTTTTTAAACTGTTTTAATCTATTTTTAATGATGTGGTCGATGAAGCTTTATTGTTGCACTAGTTCTACTGGGTCAGGACCAGACTAGTTAAGTTTAAGTCAACGTTTCAAGAGTGAAAGTGAAAGTTTGAAGAATTCAGTTCAAATACTGTCATGAAGCGACTTCTCTGGTGTTAGAGTCAGAACCACACACGTGATCAGAACCACACACGTGATCAGAACCCGATCAGAACCACACACGTGATCAGAACCACACACGTGATCAGAACCCGATCAGAACCACACACGTGATCAGAACCACACACACCACTGAACCCAGCCTCATGAGTTCTAAAGCCTGTCAATCATTTTATGCCTCAAACCTTCAGCAGCTCTGACTGTATGTCGTCGACACTCGTGTTCTTCTCTGACCGAGTCTCTTGTTTCCAGACCACGACAAGATGTTCAAGCTCAGCGACAAGATTGTGCTGCTGTGTGTGGGAGAAGCTGGAGACACCGTCCAGTTCGCAGAATACATCCAGAAGAACGTGCAGCTCTACAAAATGAGAAACGGTTTGTTCTGTTAGGTAGAACTTTATTGATCCCTCAGGTGTTGTTGAGCCTCAGTGTTGTTGAGCCTCAGTGTTGTTGAGCCTCAGTGTTGTTGAGCCTCAGTGTTGTTGAGCCTCAGTGTTGTTGAGCCTCAGTGTTGTTGAGAGTGTTGTTCGTTTTCAGATTTCAAATGAATCGACCCATTATAAATGATTTAGGTTCAAACGTGGGTTAAGTTCTTGTGACTCTTCTCCACTGAGGCCCATGTGTTCATCTTCCTCCTTGTTTGACTCGTATTTTTCTTTACACTAGTGAGAATTTTTAAATCGATTCATATATAAAGACCTTAAATGATTCAAATGAACTGTTTATTCTGTGGTTTACTGAGGATGTGAAAGAAACTCTTTAATGTATTGTTTTTTTAAATAATAATAATAATAATAATAATCTATTCTAATCTCTATTTATATATCGCCTTTCTAGACCAGGGTCACAAAGCGCACATGGCGCCGAATCTGCCATCAGTTTGTTTTATTCTCATGTTTTTATTCAAAATAATCTAACTATATTAATCAACTATAATCTAAGAGTTTTCAACTATAATCCAACAATTTTCAACTGGAAACAAATTATATTTTCAACTGGAATCAAATTATATTTTCAAGTTCACAATCTTTTATATCCGGAGTATTCTTCAGGTTTTGTGTCAAATGAGATTTCCACGGATCAAAGGTTTGTTTTCGACAGTAACTATTTTGAATAAAGAACCTCATAAAATGCTCCAACATATGATCTACAGTTTTGTGATGATTTGCTTGATATAAACTCTTGATTAACTCGAGTAAGAATTCTTGGATGAAGAATTGTTTCTCTTCCAGGCTACGAACTCAGTCCTGCAGCTGCTGCTAACTTCACACGCAAGAACCTGGCAGACTACCTGAGGAGCAGAGTGAGTGTTCCTGCCTGGTGCCTTCAACATTCATCTTCTCGTCATGTTCCTGTCTTTGAAATCTTGTGGATCTAGATCTACATCACACGACAACACTGGCTTCAAACACAAAACCTTCACTATTATTAGAAGTTAATATTTGGAGCGACAAGTGAAAAGTTCCAGCTGTTTGACATGATGTTGGAACTTAAATATTCATCATGAAATGACCTTGAATCCACAAAGTTCCTTCTTTTGAATCCGATGCCTGATCGTAGGAAGATCTATTTACAAGTTGATAAACATTCAAGCTGGTGTCGCAGATCTGTCGCTGGTTCATGTACCAGCGAATCAACCTCTACGTCGTACTTGAAATGCTGCTCAATCCGAGTGTTGACGGCGTCAGGATGATTGACAGTTAATTTGACTGCGTTTGTCGTCTTGTTGTGAGTGTGACAGTCATTGACCCTCTGAGAGTTCCTGACGACACCTGAGCCTGACGCTCTCTCCTGCTCTCTAGAGCTCGTGTGTGTGTGTGTGTGTGTGTGTGTGTGTGTGTGTGTGTGTGTGTGTGTGTGTGTGTGTGTGTGTGTGTGTGTGTGTGTGTGTGTGTGTGTGTGTGTGTGTGTGTGTGTGTGTGTGTGTGTGTGTGTGTGTGTGTGTGTGTGTGTGTGTGTGTGTGTGTGTGTGTGTGTGTGTGTGTGTGTGTGTGTGTGTGTGTGTGTGTGTGTGTGTGTGTGAGAAGCTGAGGTTAACGCACGCACAGACTTCTTGTCGTTCTTGAGCGACGATGAAGAAGCATCTTCTGGCGTCACAACAGTGTCTGGTTGATTTAAATCCATTAGTGCGACAGAGACACACTGATCAGGAGGCGTCGACGTCCCAGAGGGACAAGTAGACCCTGAAGACCACGACGCCTCCACTGGAGCAGGTGTACGAACACATGAGATGCTACAACAGAAGCTGGCAAACATGCACAGTGGTGTGTGTGATCAAATCAACTAAACATGATTTTTAGTAAATCACTTTCATAACAATATTGTTTACATTTAAAAACGTATTATAACAACATTTGTTGTTGTGTTTACTTAAAAGACTACGAAGGAAAATAAATCGATGCTTAAAAGAACATTTCTAAAACACGGTTCAACATTTGAAAGAAAACACTGATGTTCCTACTGTGAGGTGAAGCAACAATAGATAATAATCATCCTCGCATGAATAAAGAAATGAAACGAGGGAGAATCAATGATTGTAAAACGTTAACATGTTTCTTTAATGACATCAACAACGTGACCGACTCGTTCACACGCCAACGTCGACTCCGTGTTCCTGCACATGTTGTCGTCTCCAGCAACATTGATATGCAGTTTAGCCAGAAGCTCCTCCAGAGCGTCTTCACTTCTGTGCCTGACGGTCATGAGGCGAGTGAGGATGCTGCGTCCTCCGAGTCTCACTCCTGCTCAAGCTCTTTCCTGTCTGCATCCCACACCTTCCTCCAGCTCGATCGTATCCACGTTCAAATGATGAAGTTGTTTTTGTGCCGCACACTCAACATGAGGAATATTTAATGTCCACTGCAGGCTCTGGATCATGTTTCATTAATACATGAATGAACTACTGCTGATCAACATAATGATCGACTGTACATGTTCACCCCGACATGAACACGCCACTGTACATGTTCACCTCGACATGAACACGCCACTGTACATGTTCACCTCGACATGAACACGCCACTGTACATGTTCACCTCGACATGAACACGCCACTGTACATGTTCACCTCGACATGAACACGCCACCGTACATGTTCACCTCGACATGAACACGCCACTGTACATGTTCACCTCGACATGAACACGCCACTGTACATGTTCACCTCGACATGAACACGCCACTGTACATGTTCACCTCGACATGAACACGCCACTGTACATGTTCACCTCGACATGAACACGCCACTGTACATGTTCACCTCGACATGAACACGCCACTGTACATGTTCACCTCGACATGAACACGCCACCGTACATGTTCACCTCGACATGAACACGCCACCGTACATGTTCACCTCGACATAAACACGCCACCGTACATGTCCACCTCGACATGAACACGCCACCGTACATGTTCACCTCGACATGAACACGCCACTGTACATGTTCACCTCGACATAAACACACCACCGTACATGTTCACCTCGACATAAACACACCACTGTACATGTTCACCTCGACATGAACACGCCACCGTACATGTTCACCTCGACATAAACACGCCACTGTACATGTTCACCTCGACATGAACACGCCACTGTACATGTTCACCTCGACATAAACACGCCACTGTACATGTTCACCTCGACATAAACACGCCACTGTACATGTTCACCTCGACATGAACACGTCACCGTACATGTTCACCTCGACATAAACACGCCACTGTACATGTTCACCTCGACATAAACACGCCACCGTACATGTTCACCTCGACATAAACACGCCACCGTACATGTTCACCTCGACATAAACACGTCACTGTACATGTTCACCTCGACATAAACACGCCACTGTACATGTTCACCTCAACATAAACACGCCACTGTACATGTTCACCTCGACATGAACACGCCACTGTACATGTTCACCTCGACATGAACACGCCACTGTACATGTTCACCTCGACATGAACACGCCACTGTACATGTTCACCTCGACATGAACACGCCACTGTACATGTTCACCTCGACATAAACACGCCACTGTACATGTTCACCTCGACATGAACACGCCACTGTACATGTTCACCTCGACATAAACACGCCACTGTACATGTTCACCTCGACATAAACACGCCACTGTACATGTTCACCTCGACATGAACACGCCACTGTACATGTTCACCTCGACATGAACACGCCACTGTACATGTTCACCTCGACATGAACACGCCACCGTACATGTTCACCTCGACATGAACACGCCACTGTACATGTTCACCTCGACATGAACACGCCACTGTACATGTTCACCTCGACATGAACACGCCACTGTACATGTTCACCTCGACATGAACACGCCACCGTACATGTTCACCTCGACATGAACACGCCACTGTACATGTTCACCTCGACATGAACACGCCACTGTACATGTTCACCTCGACATGAACACGCCACTGTACATGTTCACCTCGACATGAACACGCCACCGTACATGTTCACCTCGACATGAACACGCCACTGTACATGTTCACCTCGACATGAACACGCCACCGTACATGTTCACCTCGACATGAACACGCCACTGTACATGTTCACCTCGACATGAACACGCCACCGTACATGTTCACCTCGACATGAACACGTCACCGTACATGTTCACCTCGACATGAACACGCCACCGTACATGTTCACCTCGACATGAACACGCCACAGTACATGTTCACCTCGACATGAACACGTCACCGTACATGTTCACCTCGACATGAACACGCCACTGTACATGTTCACCTCGACATGAACACGTCACCGTACATGTTCACCTCGACATGAACACGCCACTGTACATGTTCACCTCGACATGAACACGTCACCGTACATGTTCACCTCGACATAAACACGCCACCGTACATGTCGTACATGTTCACCTGGACATAAACACGCCACTGTACATGTTCACCTCGACATAAACACGCCACCGTACATGTTCACCTGGACATGAACACGCCACCGTACATGTTCACCTCGACATAAACACGCCACCGTACATGTTCACCTGGACATGAACACGCCACCGTACATGTTCACCTGGACATGAACACGTCACCGTACATGTTCACCTCGACATAAACACGCCACCGTACATGTTCACCTGGACATAAACACACCACTGTACATGTTCACCTCGACATAAACACGCCACTGTACATGTAGACCTCGACATGAACACGCCACTGTACATGTTCACCTCGACATGAACACGCCACTGTACATGTTCACCTCGACATGAACACACCACCGTACATGTTCACCTGGACATAAACACACCACTGTACATGTTCACCTCGACATAAACACACCACTGTACATGTTCACCTCGACATAAACACGCCACTGTACATGTAGACCTCGACATGAACACGCCACTGTACATGTTCACCTCGACATGAACACGCCACTGTACATGTTCACCTCGACATGAACACACCACCGTACATGTTCACCTGGACATAAACACACCACTGTACATGTTCACCTCGACATAAACACACCACCGTACATGTTCACCTGGACATAAACACACCACTGTACATGTTCACCTCGACATGAACACACCACCGTACATGTAGACCTCGACATAAACACGTCACCGTACATGTAGACCTCGACATGAACACGCCACTGTACATGTAGACCTCGACATGAACACAGGACTGAAGACGCGTGACATTATTAGTGTCATCTAACTCTCCTGGTCTCCGCCCAAAATAAAAAATCATGGAAGCGACGATTCATCCTCGATCATCCTCGAGTTCCAGTTATTATTGTCATTTACTTTCTTTAATATTCAAATGTTGTCAATGACTTTGAGGCTTCAAGGAATAAACCAAAAGTGGGATAATCTACAGACATTTGACTGACACGTGGATGAAATGATTATTTAAAAAGCTGTGAAAGCAAAAGTCAACCGGCCTGATGTTGCTTCTCATTGCATTGATTTCATCACAAGAGAAAAAATCCTTAAATCATGTAAAAAAGCTGGTGTCCAGACCCCGGGGTTAGAACTCACTGATGGCTTCATCTCTGATGGCTGCAGACCTCCTGGAGGTGCAGTTATCTCAACTCAGCGGAGCGTGTTTGACTCGCAGACGAGGGATCTCCCCAGATGACCTCGACGTCCTAGTGGCCCCTCGAACCCCCAGAGTCGCGTGATCAACCCAGTCAGAAAACACCATGTTCACCAAGCTCTCGTCGGGGATTTAGATCCATGCGTTTCTACGACGAAGACGTTGAAGCGTCTGTTCAAAGATGTTCGTGATTCACTTGAATCCTCTAGAATCAAATCTATGGTCTGTCGTCAGAAGCTTTTTCATTTAAGTATAAAAAAAACAATGAAATGCTTAAAAACATCTCATTTTTAAAAAATGTAAACATTTGAAATGTAAAATCCAGCATAATGACGACCGTGATTAAACTAACCTCTCAAATATTAAGAATCTTTCCGAGCCAAAGGTGTCTCAGGAGCAACACGTCAACATTCATTACTAACTTATTGCAGCACGACTCCTGCTCACATGAACAATTAATGCAGCAGATTGAAGAGGAATGAAGGGAACACGGCCCGGGGCAGAGATAACGGAAGGAGGAAGGAAGGAAGGAGGGAGGGAGGAGGGGTGTTGGAATGAAGGAGAAAAGGCTTTCGGTGTAAAATGTATTTTTCCAGCATGTTCACTAGTTCATGGTCAGATATGTTGTTTTTTTTACAACTATGTCTACATTAGACGAGGAAAACATGTTGATCAATGTTTAATTGAACTTCTCCTGAAGTTTGTTGATGTTTGAAGGACAACAACAACAATTCTATCTTTGTGTGTGGAGATACGATAACGACTTGTCCTTCAGGTGTCGAGTGACTGGTCTGATGAATGAATCTAATCCAAGTTTATGATCATTCTTCTAAAGTTGTGCTGGCTGTGAGGTCACAGAGGGGGTTAAGGTGTGAGTGCAGGTGTCGCAGGCTAACAAGGCGCTGCTTCCCTGCGAGCCGACGTGGGAAAGAAGTTATTTTGATGGCGTATTATTGTCATATTGTAGCCAGGTGTCAGGGGGAGGCGCCGCCGCCACTCGGGAGCAGATGATGACAAAGACACACAAACGCACAGCATCCCTGTGGAGGTGTGTGTGTGTGTGTGTGTGTGTGTGTACCCTACGTGACAAACAAACATGTAAGTCGGGGAGCGACATGTTCTTGACATGCAGGTGTGTCTCACCTGTGACAACAACAACAACTGTGAGAACATGAGTGGAGGAGCTGCGAGCGTCTGAATATCATTTATGAAGACGACATTAGAAGTTTTAATGAGCCTCCATGTTCCTGGAGCAGCGACTCACTGCAGCCGTGTGTGTGTGTCAGTGAAAGATGAAGATGGAGGCTGTGATGAAGCCACCGGGTGAAGACTCCCAGCAGATGTCACGCTCTTGTTTACCCCACACGCACAACTCGCACGCTTATAAATACACATATAAACACACATGTAGCTTCTCACCCTCCTCCCTCTCAGGTGTTCATCCTCGTCACCTCAGCTTTCTACCAGATCTAGATCTTGACAATGCTGTTCACAGACTGAAGACTCCTCTGTGGTCTGATGTGTCTTGTTGTTGAAGTCCTTGAGTTCTTCTGTGACCTCCTGTCTTCACCTCAGTCTTTCTCTAGTTCTTCTGTGACCTCCTGTCTTCACCTCAGTCTTTCTCTAGTTCTTCTGTGACCTCCTGTCTTCACCTCAGTCTTTCTCTAGTTCTTCTGTGACCTCCTCCTGTCTTCACCTCAGTCTTTCTCTAGTTCTTCTGTGACCTCCTCCTGTCTTCACCTCAGTCTTTCTCTAGTTCTTCTGTGACCTCCTCCTGTCTTCACCTCAGTCTTTCTCTAGTTCTTCTGTGACCTCCTCCTGTCTTCACCTCAGTCTTTCTCTAGTTCTTCTGTGACCTCCTCCTGTCTTCACCTCAGTCTTTCTCTAGTTCTTCTGTGACCTCCTCCTGTCTTCACCTCAGTCTTTCTCTAGTTCTTCTGTGACCTCCTCCTGTCTTCACCTCAGTCTTTCTCTAGTTCTTCTGTGACCTCCTCCTGTCTTCACCTCAGTCTTTCTCTAGTTCTTCTGTGACCTCCTCCTGTCTTCACCTCAGTCTTTCTCTAGTTCTTCTGTGACCTCCTGTCTTCACCTCAGTCTTTCTCTAGTTCTTCTGTGACCTCCTGTCTTCACCTCAGTCTTTCTCTAGTTCTTCTGTGACCTCCTGTCTTCACCTCAGTCTTTCTCTAGTTCTTCTGTGACCTCCTGTCTTCACCTCAGTCTTTCTCTAGTTCTTCTGTGACCTCCTCCTGTCTTCACCTCAGTCTTTCTCTAGTTCTTCTGTGACCTCCCGTCTTCACCTCAGTCTTTCTCTAGTTCTTCTGTGACCTCCTTCTGTCTTCACCTCAGTCTTTCTCTAGTTCTTCTGTGACCTCCCGTCTTCACCTCAGTCTTTCTCTAGTTCTTCTGTGACCTCCTCCTGTCTTCACCTCAGTCTTTCTCTAGTTCTTCTGTGACCTCCTGTCTTCACCTCAGTCTTTCTCTAGTTCTTCTGTGACCTCCTGTCTTCACCTCAGTCTTTCTCTAGTTCTTCTGTGACCTCCTGTCTTCACCTCAGTCTTTCTCTAGTTCTTCTGTGACCTCCTTCTGTCTTCACCTCAGTCTTTCTCTAGTTCTTCTGTGACCTCCTCCTGTCTTCACCTCAGTCTTTCTCTAGTTCTTCTGTGACCTCCTGTCTTCACCTCAGTCTTTCTCTAGTTCTTCTGTGACCTCCTCCTGTCTTCACCTCAGTCTTTCTCTAGTTCTTCTGTGACCTCCTCCTGTCTTCACCTCAGTCTTTCTCTAGTTCTTCTGTGACCTCCTCCTGTCTTCACCTCAGTCTTTCTCTAGTTCTTCTGTGACCTCCTCCTGTCTTCACCTCAGTCTTTCTCTAGTTCTTCTGTGACCTCCTCCTGTCTTCACCTCAGTCTTTCTCTAGTTCTTCTGTGACCTCCTCCTGTCTTCACCTCAGTCTTTCTCTAGTTCTTCTGTGACCTCCTCCTGTCTTCACCTCAGTCTTTCTCTAGTTCTTCTGTGACCTCCTCCTGTCTTCACCTCAGTCTTTCTCTAGTTCTTCTGTGACCTCCTCCTGTCTTCACCTCAGTCTTTCTCTAGTTCTTCTGTGACCTCCTCCTGTCTTCACCTCAGTCTTTCTCTAGTTCTTCTGTGACCTCCTCCTGTCTTCACCTCAGTCTTTCTCTAGTTCTTCTGTGACCTCCTCCTGTCTTCACCTCAGTCTTTCTCTAGTTCTTCTGTGACCTCCTCCTGTCTTCACCTCAGTCTTTCTCTAGTTCTTCTGTGACCTCCTGATATAAAATCGAGATTATAAACTATTAATACAATTAATCTTTTATCTTTAGTTACTCAGTTAATTTTGATTAAAACTTTTAATCCTTGCCCAGACCATGTGTGTGTCATGACGTGTGTGTGTGTCTGTGTGTGTGTTCAGACTCCGTACCACGTGAACCTGCTGCTGGCGGGTCATGATGACAAAGACGGTCCAGGTCTCTACTACATGGACTACCTGTCATCTCTGGCCAAAGCTCCCTTCGCCGCTCACGGATACGGTGCCTTCCTCACTCTGTCCATCCTGGACCGCTACTACAAACCTGGTCAGACACACACACTCACACACACACACCCAAGGCTCTGGTACCATGTTCTGACTTGTCCTGCAGATCTGACCCGAGATGATGCCAGAGACCTGCTGAAGAAGTGCATCGATGAGGTGAGTGTCTGTCATCATTCACTCGTTCATCACAGCTCGAACAAACTCTCCACACACTTGACCTGAGCATTTATTTGTTAATGTAGTTTGTTAATAAAGGTTGAAGAGCTGTTGTTAATGTAGTTTGTTTATAAAGGTTGAAGAGCTGTTGTTAATGTAGTTTGTTAATAAAGGTTGAAGAGCTGTTGTTAATGTAGTTTGTTAAATAAAGGTTGAAGAGCTGTTGTTAATGTAGTTTGTTAATAAAGGTTGAAGAGCTGTTGTTAATGTAGTTTGTTAAATAAAGGTTGAAGAGCTGTTGTTAATGTAGTTTGTTAAATAAAGGTTGAAGAACTGTTGTTAATGTAGTTTGTTAAATAAAGGTTGAAGAGCTGTTGTTAATGTAGTTTGTTAAATAAAGGTTGAAGAGCTGTTGTTAATGTAGTTTGTTTAATAAAGGTTGAAGAGCTGTTGTTAATGTAGTTTGTTAAATAAAGGTTGAAGAGCTGTTGTTAATGTAGTTTGTTAAATAAAGGTTGAAGAGCTGTTGTTAATGTAGTTTGTTAAATAAAGGTTGAAGAGCTGTTGTTAATGTAGTTTGTTCAATAAAGGTTTAAGAGCTGTTGTTAATGTAGTTTGTCAATAAAGGTTGAAGACTTGTTGTTAATGTAGTTTGTCAATAAAGGTTGAAGACTTGTTGTTAATGTAGTTTGTCAATAATGATTGAAGACTTGTTGTTAATGTAGTTTGTCAATAAAGGTTGAAGACTTGTTGTTAATGTAGTTTGTCAATAATGGTTGAAGAGCTGTTGTTAATGTAGTTTGTCAATAAAGTTGATGAGAATCGGGTACATTTGATTGACGGCTGTGATCACATGACTTGCAGCTGAACAGACGCTTCATACTCAACCTTCCTTCCTTCAACGTGCGTCTGATTGACAAAGATGGCGTCCACGACCTTGAGAAGATCACCGTGGACAACAAGTGACCTCTGACCTTTTTCTACTGCTGACCTTGTTCTTTTGTTTTAATAAAACCTTCTGTTCATCACGTCAGTCGTGGACCGTTACATTATGACCACCTACTCGTGTGTGTGTGTGTGTGTGTGTGTGTGTACACAGTATATATATATATATATATATATATATATATATATACAGTATATATATTAATATTAGATGAAACTTCAACTCATTAATTATTCAATACAACAAATGAAATTCAAATCATTTGAAACGTCTTTAATAATATATTACATTTACTTCGTAACAACACAACGAGTACAAAAGGTTTAAATAAAAGCGACTCGACTGCACACACTGTGCGTCCAGAAGAACGAGTCCTGATTGGTCCAGAGGTCGTGACGAGGCCTCTGAGGGGTCAGAGGTCAGATCTTCCCGCGATGCTTGCTCTGCTTCTCGTGACCCTTGTCCAGCATCTTCAGCGCCTCCACCAGGTAGCTCTGGAACGCCGTCAGCGCGGCGCAGATGGCAGGCGCGCCGAAGCCGTGGGTGAGGAGGCTGAAGTGGGTCAGACCGCCCTGAAGACCCGGGTCCAGGTGGGACGCGGGTCGACTGCTGCCCAGAGGAGAACCATCCTGAGTCATCGTGTCCATGAACTCTTTACTGATCTGCCTGAAGACACGGGTCAGAGCCGGAGCACATGAACACATGATCCACGTGATGAACACATGATGAACACATGATCCACGTGATGAACACATTATCCACACGATGAACACATTATCCACACGATGAACACATGATCCACGTGATGAACACATGATGAACACATGATCCACGTGATGAACACATGATCCACATGATGAACACATTATCCACACGATGAACACATGATCCACGTGATGAACACATGATCCACATGATGAACACATGATCCACGTGATGAACACATGATCCACGGGATGAACACATGATCCACGGGATGAACACGTGATGAACACATGATCCACGGGATGAACACATGATCCACGTGATGAACACATGATCCACGTGATGAACACATGATCCACGGGATGAACACATGATGAACACATGATCCACATGATGAACACATGATCCACGTGATGAACACATGATCCACGGGATGAACACATGATGAACACATGATCCACGTGATGAACACATGATCCACATGATGAACACATGATCCACGGGATGAACACATGATGAACACATGATCCACATGATGAACACATGATCCACGTGATGAACACATGATCCACGGGATGAACACATGATGAACACATGATCCACGTGATGAACACATGATCCACGTGATGAACACATGATCAACATGATGAACACATGATCCACGTGATGAACACATGATCCACACGATGAACACATGATCAACATGATGAACACATGATCCACCTGATGAACACATGATCCACACGATGAACACATGATCCACGTGATGAACACATGATCCACGTGATGAACACATGATCCACACATGATCCACGTGATGAACACATGATCCACATGATGAACACATGATCCACATGATGAACACATGATCCACGGGATGAACACATGATGAACACATGATCCACATGATCCACGTGATGAACACATGATCCACATGATGAACACATGATCCACGGGATGAACACATGATGAACACATGATCCACGTGATGAACACATGATCCACATGATGAACACATGATGAACACATGATCCACATGATGAACACATGATCCACGGGATGAACACATGATGAACACATGATCCACGTGATGAACACATGATCCATGTGATGAACACATGATCCACGTGATGAACAATACATGATCAACATGATTAACACATGATGAACACATGATCCACGTGATGAACACATGATCAACATGATGAACACATGATCCACGTGATGAACACATGATCAACATGATGAACACATGATGAACACATGATCAACATGATGAACACATGATCCACGTGATGAACACATGATCCACGTGATGAACACATGATCCACGTGATGAACACATGATCAACATGATGAACACATGATGAACATGATGAACACATGATCAACATGATGAACACATGATCCACGTGATGAACACATGATCCACGTGATGAACACATGATCCACATGATGAACACATGATCCACGTGATGAACACATGATCCACGTGATGAACACATTATCCACGTGATGAACACATGATCAACATGATGAACACATGATCCACGTGATGAACACATGATCAACATGATGAACACATGATCCACGTGATGAACACATGATCCACGTGATGAACACATGATCAACATGATGAACACATGATCCACGTGATGAACACATGATCAACATGATGAACACATGATCCACGGGATGAACACATGATCCACGGGATGAACACATGATGAACACATGATCCACGTGATGAACACATGATCCACGTGATGAACACATGATCCACATGATGAACACATGATCCATGGGATGAACACATGATGAACACATGATCCACATGATGAACACATGATCCACGTGATGAACACATGATCCACGTGATGAACACATGATCCACATGATGAACACATGATCCACGGGATGAACACATGATGATCACATGATCCACATGATGAACACATGACGCACGTGATGAACACATGATCCACATGATGAACACATGATCCACGGGATGAACACATGATGAACACATGATCCACGTGATGAACACATGATCCACATGATGAACACATGATCCACGGGATGAACACATGATGAACACATGATCCACGTGATGAACACATGATCCACATGATGAACACATGATCCACGGGATGAACACATGATGAACACATGATCCACGTGATGAACACATGATCCACATGATGAACACATGATCCACGGGATGAACACATGATGAACACATGATCCACGTGATGAACACATGATCCACGTGATGAACACATGATCCACGTGATGAACAACACATGATGAACATGATTAACACATGATCAACACATGATCAACATGATGAACACATGATCCACGTGATGAACACATGATCAACATGATGAACACATGATCCACGTGATGAACACATGATCAACATGATCAACACATGATCAACACATGATCAACATGATGAACACATGATCCACGTGATGAACACATGATCAACATGATGAACACATGATCCACGTGATGAACACATGATCAACATGATGAACACATGATCCACGTGATGATCAACATGATGAACACATGATCCACGTGATGAACACATGATCCACGTGATGAACACATGATGAACATGATGAACACATGATCCACATGATGATCAACACATGATCAACATGATGAACACATGATCCACGTGATGAACACATGATCCACGTGATGAACACATGATCAACATGATGAACACATGATCCACGTGATGAACACATGATCAACATGATGGACACATGATCCACGGGATGAACACATGATCAACATGATGAACACATGATCCACATGATGATCAACACATGATCAACATGATGATGAACACATGATGATGAACACATGATCCACGTGATGAACACATGATGAACACATGATCCATGATGATGAACACATGATCAACATGATGAACACATGATCCACATGATGATCAACACATGATCAACATGATTATGAACACATGATGATGAACACATGATCCACGTGATGAACACATGATCAACATGATGAACACATGATCCACGTGATGAACACATTATCAACATGATGAACACATGATCCACGTGATGAACACATGATCCACGTGATGAACACATGATCAACATGATGAACACATGATCCACGTGATGAACACATTATCAACATGAACACATGATCCACGTGATGAACACATGATCCACGTGATGAACACATGATCAACATGATGAACACATGATCCACATGATGATCAACACATGATCAACATGATGATGAACACATGATGATGAACACATAATCCACGTGATGAACACATGATCAACATGATGATGAACACATGATCCATGATGATGAACACATTATCAACATGATGATGAACACATGATGATGAACACATTATCAACATGATGATGAACACATGATGATGAACACATGATCAACATGATGATGAACACATGATCAACATGATGATGAACACATTATCAATGTGATGATGAACACATGATCCACATGATGATGAACACATGATCCACATGATGATGAACACATGATCAACATGATGATGAACACATGATCAACGTGATGATGAACACATGATCCACATGATGATGAACACATGATGATGAACACATGATCAACATGATGATGATCAACATGATGATGAACACATTATCAACGTGATGATGAACACATGATCAACGTGATGATGAACAAATGATCCACATGATGATGAACACATGATCAACGTGATGATGAACACATGATCCACATGATGATGAACACATTATGATGAACACATGATCAACATGATGATGAACACATGATCCACATGATGATGAACACATGATCCACATAATGAACACATGATGATGAACACATGATCCACATGATGAACACATGATGATGAACACATGATCCACATAATGAACACATGATGATGAACACATGATCCACATGATGAACACATGATCCACATGATGAACACATTATCCACATGATCAACACATGATCAACATGATGATGAACACATGATCCACATGATGAACACATGATCCACACGATGAACACTTGATGATGAACACATTATCAACATGATGCAACCATGAGGATGAACACATGAGGATGAACACATGATCAACATGATGAACACATGATCCACGTGATGAACACATGATCCACGTGATGAACACATGATCAACATGATCAACACATGATCAACATGATGATGAACACATGATCAACATGATGATGAACACATGATGATGAACACATGATCCACGTGATGAACACATGATCAACATGATGAACACATGATCCACGTGATGAACACATTATCAACATGAACACATGATCCACGTGATGAACACATGATCCACGTGATGAACACATGATCAACATGATGAACACATGATCCACGTGATGAACACATTATCAACATGATGAACACATGATCCACGTGATGAACACATGATCCACGTGATGAACACATGATCAACATGATCAACACATGATCAACATGATGATGAACACATGATCAACATGATGATGAACACATGATGATGAACACATGATCCACGTGATGAACACATGATCAACATGATGAACACATGATCCACGTGATGAACACATTATCAACATGAACACATGATCCACGTGATGAACACATGATCCACGTGATGAACACATGATCAACATGATGAACACATGATCCACATGATGATCAACACATGATCAACATGATGATGAACACATGATGATGAACACATAATCCACGTGATGAACACATGATCAACATGATGATGAACACATGATCCATGATGATGAACACATTATCAACATGATGATGAACACATGATGATGAACACATTATCAACATGATGATGAACACATGATGATGAACACATGATCAACATGATGATGAACACATGATCAACATGATGATGAACACATGATCAACATGATGATGAACACATTATCAATGTGATGATGAACACATGATCCACATGATGATGAACACATGATCCACATGATGATGAACACATGATCAACATGATGATGAACACATGATCAACGTGATGATGAACACATGATCCACATGATGATGAACACATGATGATGAACACATGATCAACATGATGATGATCAACATGATGATGAACACATTATCAACGTGATGATGAACACATGATCAACGTGATGATGAACAAATGATCCACATGATGATGAACACATTATCAACGTGATGATGAACACATGATCCACATGATGATGAACACATTATGATGAACACATGATCAACATGATGATGAACACATGATCCACATGATGATGAACACATGATCCACATAATGAACACATGATGATGAACACATGATCCACATGATGAACACATGATGATGAACACATGATCCACATAATGAACACATGATGATGAACACATGATCCACATGATGAACACATGATCCACATGATGAACACATTATCCACATGATGAACAGATGATCAACATGATGATGAACACATGATCCACATGATGAACACATGATCCACACGATGAACACTTGATGATGAACACATGATCAACATGATGCAACCATGAGGATGAACACATGAGGATGAACACATGATCAACATGATGAACACATGATCCACATGATGAACACATGATGATGAACACATGATGATGAACACATGATGAACACATGATGATGAACACACGATCCACTTGATGAACACATGATGATAAACACATGAGGATGAACACATGATCAACATGATACACGCATGATCCACATGATGCACACATGATCAACATGATGATGAACACATGATCCACATGATGAACACATGATCCACACGATGAACACTTGATGATGAACACATGATCAACATGATGCAACCATGAGGATGAACACATGATCAACATGATGAACACATGATCCACATGATGAACACATTATGATGAACACACGATCCACATGATGAACACATGATGATGAACACATGATGAACACATGATGATGAACACACGATCCACATGATGAACACATGATGATGAACACATGAGGATGAACACATGATCAACATGATACACGCATGATCCACATGATGAACACATGATCAACATGATGATGAACACATGATCAACATGATGAACACATGATCCACATGATGAACACATTATGATGAACACACGATCCACATGATGAACACATGATGGTGAACACATGATGATGAACACATGATGAACACATGATGATGAACACACGATCCACATGATGAACACATGATGATGAACACATGAGGATGAACACATGATCAACATGATACACGCATGATCCACATGATGAACACATGATGATGAACACATGATCCACATGATGAACACTTGATGATGAACACATGATCAACATGATGCACACATGAGGATGAACACATGATGAAGAACACATGATCCACATGATGAACACATGAGGATGAACACATGATCAACATGATGAACACATGAGGATAAACACATGATGATGAACACATGAGGATGAACACATGATCAAAATGATGAACACATGATGAAGAACACATGATCCACATGATGAACACATGAGGATGAACACATGATCAACACTGAACTCACCTGGTGGCGAGCAACATGCTGCGTCTGCTCTGCAGCTGCTCGGCGTCGTTCTGCCGACACAGGTGTTCGGCTGCGGCTCTGGCGGGAAACTCGGTCTCACACACGTAACCGAAGTCTCTGGCCAGGTGTACGGCCTCACCTGTCGAGAGGTTAGGGAATTATGAACCCATGACCTTTGACATATTTACATGAATGAATTCATTAATGATCACATTACTGAAGTATTTTGAACAGTAAATGTATCGTTACCACAAAAAAATATACATTCATGTCTAAACTGAGTCTTAGTGAAAGTTCTTCAATATTTTGTGTGGACACCATCAGATGCTGAGGATGAAGATGTTCTATTGGGTTTAGATCTGGAGACATGTTTGACCTTCACTCTCAGCCTCTCTAGTAAAGGTCGTCTTAGAGGTCATGATGCTGCTGGAACGACCCAGTGTTGGGAGGAAGAGGATCATCAGTGGTTCACAGTATTGTTGGAGTCAATGTTTCCTTCAAATGTAGCAACACCTGCTGTACTCATGAAGCTCCTCACCTGGTGTTCAAGACCTTCTCTCTAGGTCCTCAGAGGAGCCTTCGCTGTCATCCCGCCACCATACTTCGGACCGTACTTCTGACCCTACTTCTGACCGTACTTCTGACCCTACTTCTGACCCTACTTCTGACCGCACTTCTGACCCTACTTCTGACCCTACTTCTGACCGTACTTCTGACCGCACTTCTGACCGCACATCTGACCCTACTTCTGACCCTACTTCCGACCATACTTCTGACCGTACTTCTGACCGCACTTCTGACCGCACTTCTGACCCTACTTCTGACCCTACTTCTGACCGCACTTCTGACCCTACTTCTGACCCTACTTCTGACCGTACTTCTGACCGCACTTCTGACCGCACATCTGACCCTACTTCTGACCCTACTTCCGACCATACTTCTGACCGTACTTCTGACCGCACTTCTGACCGCACTTCTGACCCTACTTCTGACCCTACTTCTGACCGCACTTCTGACCGCACATCTGACCGCACATCTGACCCTACTTCTGACCCTACTTCCAACCATACTTCTGACCGTACTTCTGACCGTACTTTTGACCGTACTTCTGACTGTACTTCTGACCCTACTTCTGACCCTACTTCTGACCCTACTTCTGACCGTACTTTTGACCCTACTTCTGACCCTACTTCTGACCCTACTTCTGACCGTACTTCTGACCGCACTTCTGACCGCACATCTGACCCTACTTCTGACCCTACTTCCGACCATACTTCCGACCGTACTTCTGACCGCACTTCTGACCGCACTTCTGACCCTACTTCTGACCCTACTTCTGACCGTACTTCTGACCGCACTTCTGACCGCACATCTGACCCTACTTCTGACCCTACTTCCGACCATACTTCTGACCGTACTTCTGACCGTACTTTTGACCGTACTTCTGACCGTACTTCTGACCGTACTTCTGACCCTACTTCTGACCGTACTTCTGACCATACTTGCGACCCTACTTCCGACCGTACTTCCGACCGTACTTCCGACCCTACTTCCGACCCTACTTCCGACCCTACTTCTGACCCTACTTCTGACCCTACTTCTGACCGTACTTCCGACCCTACTTCCGACCCTACTTCTGACCCTACTTCTGACCTTACTTCCGAAAGTACTTCTGACCGTACTTCTGACCGTACTTCTGACCGTACTTCTGACCCTACTTCCGACCATACTTCTGACCCTACTTCTGACCCTACTTCTGACCCTACTTCTGACCTTACTTCCGAAAGTACTTCTGACCCTACTTCTGACCCTACTTCTGACCCTACTTCTGACCCTACTTCCGACCCTACTTCCGACCCTACTTCCGACCATACTTCTGACCCTACTTCTGACCCTACTTCTGACCCTACTTCCGACCCTACTTCCGACCCTACTTCTGACCGTACTTCTGACCCTACTTCTGACCGTACTTCTGACCTTACTTCTGAAAGTACTTCTGACCGTACTTCTGACCGCACTTCTGACCGCACTTCTGACCCTACTTCTGACCCTACTTCTGACCCTACTTCTGACCGTACTTCCGGCCGTACTTCCGACCCGCGACTGGTGTCATGCGTTGGTTCCAACTGCACCAGTTTGCTGGCAGCAGATCTTCATGCCTTTGGCAGTTTCCTGCAATTCGTGTTCTTCTGGAAGCTATTTCGTGGCTCATCCCAGGTACTCCCTTATACAGAGTCTGTAGGTGGACTTCTGTAGGTGGACTTCTGTAGGTGGACTTCTGTAGGTGGACTTCTGAAGGTGGACTTCTGTAGGTGGACTTCTGTAGGTGGACTTCTGAAGGTGGACTTCTGTAGGTGAACTTCTGAAGGTGGACTTCTGTAGGTAGACTTCTCTAGGTGGACTTCTGTAGGTGGACTTCTGTAGGTGGACTTCTGTAGGTGGACTTCTGTAGGTGGACTTCTGAAGGTGGACTTCTGTAGGTGGACTTCTCTAGGTGGACTTCTGTAGGTGGACTTCTGTAGGTGGACTTCTGTAGGTGGACTTCTGAAGGTGGACTTCTGTAGGTGGACTTCTGTAGGTGGACTTCTGTAAGTGGACTTCTGAAGGTGGACTTCTGTAGGTGGACTTCTGTAGGTGGACTTCTGAAGGTGGACTTCTGAAGGTGGACTTGGTCGTTGTTCAGTAGTATGTGCAGCATTCTGGTGAGCAGTGTTCTCGCTGCTGGGCTCTGCTCCTCCGTCTCACCGCTGAAAGCACCGCTTTACCTCCTCCTTATACTTGGTTTGCAGGCCAGGTTCGGTCCAGAGAGTCTCCAGTCAGATCTTGGCTCGAGGGCCCTGAGGCTCAGTCCTACCCTCATGCAGACAACGCGGTGATCCGAGCCTACAGTGCTGTAAGGCTTAGCCTTCAGGATGAGACTCCACTCTTGTCTAACTAACTAGGATGTAGACCAGCTGACGTAGTGCACCTGACGCTCGGTCTTGGAAGGTCCAAGTCTTTGTTCTCTTGAGAGAAGGGCAGTGAAGTGCCTCCCATTACGGTTGGTGAGTTGTGAGTTGTCCTCTGGTCCAGCCCTTGCGTTGAAGTTGCCCAGGATTGCAAGACGTTATTTGCTTGGACATCATGGACCCCTACTGTGAGGTTCTCATAGAACCTCCTCAGATGGTGCCACGTTGGTGGGCGAGTACACGAGTGTCCTTCTCCTAAGTGGGTTGCCGACCTTGGCTTTGAGCCACACCTGCCTTCGCTATTGACCCACAGCTGGGAGAGAGGTTAAGGCGCCGGTGGACCTGCACACCTTTACCTCCAGGACCCACTGCTGCCCCCTATTAGATCTTTGTCCGGATCCTCCTCCTTGACCTCACCTCCTAGAGTGGCCCTACCAGGAGTTGGAGCTCCAGACGACATTGCTCTTAGGTTCACTGGAACAGTGGGTGTGTGTGTGTGTGTGTGTGTGTGTGTGTGTGTGTGTCTCACCCTCCACCAGAGATGTGAGTAGAGTGACATTGGCTGCCTTGCGTCTCCCGGCAGGAAGATTGAGTCCAATCTTCTCCAGACGCTCTCGTAGACACCGACCACCGTTCTTAGACTTCGCCCTGAAGCACAAGTTTAGAAGTTAGTGTGTGTGTGAGTGTGTGTGTGTGTATGTGCATGTGTGTGTGTGTGTGTGTGTATGTGTGTGTGTGTGTGAGCGTGTGTGAGCGTGCGTGTGCGTGTGTGTGTGAGCGTGTGTGTGTGTGTGTGTATGTGCATGTGTGTGTGTGTGAGCGTGTGTGAGCGTGCGTGTGCGTGTGTGTGAGCGTGTGTGCGCGAGCCTGTGTGTATGTGTGTGCGTGTGTGTGTGTGAGCGTGTGTGTGTGTGTGTGAGCGTGTGTGTGAGCGTGTGTGCGCGAGCCTGTGTGTGTGAGCGTGTGTGCGTGTGTGTGAGCGTGTGTGCGCGAGCCTGTGTGTATGTGTCTGCGTGTGTGTGTGAGCGTGTGTGTGCGTGTGTGTGTGAGCGTGTGTGTGCGTGTGTGTGTGTGCGTGTGTGTGTGAGCGTGTGTGTGTGTGTATGTGCATGTGTGTGTGCGTGTGAGCGTGTGTGAGCGTGTGTGCGTGTGTGTGAGCGTGTGTGCGCGAGCCTGTGTGTATGTGTCTGCGTGTGTGTGAGAGCGTGTGTGTGCGTGTGTGTGTGAGCGTGTGTCTGTGTGTGTGTGTGTTTAGCAGCAGTGCTATAAACGATAACTATTGTTTTGTTTGTGTGCTGTAGTGCGTTTGTTGTGTTACCGGCGCAGCACTCCTCCCAGCAGGGAGGCGTTGAGACACTCTGGAGGTGAAAGTCGTCGCTGAACTTCTGCGATGGTGACCTTGTACTTGGAGGTGGAGCTGAGCAGAGACAGACGTCCTGGGACGGAGCAGAAGATCTCCAGCGGACTCGAGAGAAGAACCTGCTTCGAGCCCAGTTTGGACGTGACTGGAGCTGAAAACACACGTGACATCTGTGACACACACATGACATCTGTGACACACACATGACATCTGTGACACACACACATGACATCTGTGACACACACGTGACATCTGTGACACACACATGACATCTGTGACACACACATGACATCTGTGACACACACATGACATCTGTGACACACACACATGACATCTGTGACACACACATGACATCTGTGACACACACATGACATCTGTGACACACACACATGACATCTGTGACACACACATGACATCTGTGACACACACATGACATCTGTGACACACACATGACATCTGTGACACACACACATGACATCTGTGACACACACGTGACATCTGTGACACACACATGACATCTGTGACACACACATGACATCTGTGACACACACACATGTGACATCTGTGACACACACATGACATCTGTGACACACACATGACATCTGTGACACACACACATGTGACATCTGTGACACACACATGACATCTGTGACACACACATGACATCTGTGACACACACACATGTGACATCTGTGACACACACAGGACATCTGTGACACACACATGACATCTGTGACACACACACATGTGACATCTGTGACACACACATGACATCTGTGACACACACATGACATCTGTGACACACACACATGTGACATCTGTGACACACACATGACATCTGTGACACACACATGACATCTGTGACACACACACATGTGACATCTGTGACACACACATGACATCTGTGACACACACATGACATCTGTGACACACACATGACATCTGTGACACACACATGACATCTGTGACACACACATGACATCTGTGACACACACACATGTGACATCTGTGACACACACATGACATCTGTGACACACACACATGACATCTGTGACACACACACATGACATCTGTGACACACACACATGTGACATCTGTGACACACACATGACATCTGTGACACACACACATGACATCTGTGACACACACATGACATCTGTGACACACACACATGTGACATCTGTGACACACACATGACATCTGTGACACACACATGACATCTGTGACACACACACATGTGACATCTGTGACACACACACATGTGACATCTGTGACACACACGTGACATCTGTGACACACACGTGACATCTGTGACACACACGTGACATCTGTGACACACACGTGACATCTGTGACACACACACATGACATCTGTGACACACACACGTGACATCTGTGACACACACACGACATCTGTGACACACACACGTGACATCTGTGACACACACACGACATCTGTGACACACACACGTGACATCTGTGACACACACAGATGTGACATCTGTGACACACACACGTGACATCTGTGACACACACACATGACATCTGTGACACACACACATGTGACATCTGTGACACACACACGTGACATCTGTGACACACACACGTGACATCTGTGATACACACACGACATCTGTGACACACACGTGACATCTGTGACACACACACGTGACATCTGTGACACACACACGTGACATCTGTGACACACACACGTGACATCTGTGACACACACACGACATCTGTGACACACACGTGACATCTGTGACACACACATGACATCTGTGACACACACATGACATCTGTGACACACACACGTGACATCTGTGACACACACATGACATCTGTGACACACACACGTGACATCTGTGACACACACACATGTGACATCTGTGACACACACATGACATCTGTGACACACACATGACATCTGTGACACACACATGACATCTGTGACACACACATGACATCTGTGACACACACACGTGACATCTGTGACACACACATGACATCTGTGACACACACACGTGACATCTGTGACACACACACGTGACATCTGTGACACACACACGACATCTGTGACACACACACGTGACATCTGTGACACACACACGTGACATCTGTGACACACACACATGTGACATCTGTGACACACACACGTGACATCTGTGACACACACACGTGACATCTGTGACACACACACATGACATCTGTGACACACACACGTGACATCTGTGACACACACACGTGACATCTGTGACACACACACGACATCTGTGACACACACACGTGACATCTGTGACACACACACGTGACATCTGTGACACACACGTGTTAGTTATACCACAAGTCTTTAAATGTAGATTTGGAGCCAGGGCCTTCAGTTATTAACAATCTGTTTAAAACAATCTTCAAACCTTACTTTACATAAACATATAATTAACTGTTGACCTGAAGCTGCTATAGTTAGAATCTCTTTCTATCCTTCTTTTCTGCAGTACATTCATCCCCTGTTTCAACACTTTTATTTCTCTCCCTCACTCTTCTTTTCTCTCACTGTATCCTCCCTCACTCTTCTCTCTTCTTTTCTCTCACTGTATCCTCCCTCACTCTTCTCTCCTTCTTTTCTCTCACTGTATCCTCCCTCACTCTTCTCTCTTCTTTTCTCTCACTGTATCCTCCCTCACTCTTCTCTCCTTCTTTTCTCTCACTGTATCCTCCCTCACTCTTCTCTCTTCTTTTCTCTCACTGTATCCTCCCTCACTCTTCTCTCTTCTTTTCTCTCACTGTATCCTCCCTCACTCTTCTCTCTTCTTTTCTCTCACTGTATCTTCCCTCACTCTTCTCTCTTCTTTTCTCTCACTGTATCCTCCCTCACTCTTCTCTCTTCTTTTCTCTCACTGTATCCTCCCTCACTCTTCTCTCTTCTTTTCTCTCACTGTATCCTCCCTCACTCTTCTCTCTTCTTTTCTCTCACTGTATCCTCCCTCACTCTTCTCTCTTCTTTTCTCTCACTGTATCCTCCCTCACTCTTCTCTCCTTCTTTTCTCTCACTGTATCCTCCCTCACTCTTCTCTCCTCTTTTCTCTCACTGTGTCCTCCCTCACTCTTCTCTCCTCTTTTCTCTCACTGTGTCCTCCCTCACTCTTCTCTCCTCTTTTCTCTCACTGTATCCTCCCTCACTCTTCTCTCTTCTTTTCTCTCACTGTATCCTCCCTCACTCTTCTCTCTTCTTTCTCTCACTGTATCCTCCCTCACTCTTCTCTCTTCTTTTCTCTCACTGTATCCTCCCTCACTCTTCTCTCTTCTTTTCTCTCACTGTATCCTCCCTCACACTTCTCTCCTCTTTTCTCTCACTGTGTCCTCCTCACTCTTCTCTCCTCTTTTCTCTCACTGTATCCTCCCTCACTCTTCTCTCTTCTTTTCTCTCACTGTATCCTCCCTCACTCTTCTCTCTTCTTTTCTCTCACTGTATCCTCCCTCACTCTTCTCTCTTCTTTTCTCTCACTGTATCCTCCCTCACTCTTCTCTCTTCTTTTCTCTCACTGTATCCTCCCTCACTCTTCTCTCTTCTTTTCACTCACTGTATCCTCCCTCACTCTTCTCTCCTCTTTTCTCTCACTGTATCCTCCCTCACTCTTCTCTCTTCTTTTCTCTCACTGTATCCTCCCTCACTCTTCTCTCTTCTTTTCTCTCACTGTATCCTCCCTCACTCTTCTCTCTTCTTTTCTCTCACTGTATCCTCCCTCACTCTTCTCTCCTCTTTTCTCTCACTGTATCCTCCCTCACTCTTCTCTCTTCTTTTCTCTCACTGTATCCTCCCTCACTCTTCTCTCTTCTTTTCTCTCACTGTATCCTCCCTCACTCTTCTCTCTTCTTTTCTCTCACTGTATCCTCCCTCACTCTTCTTTCTTCTTTTCTCTCACTGTATCCTCCCTTACTCTTCTCTTTCTCTCACTGTATCCTCCCTCACTCTTCTTTCCTCTCACTGTATCCTCCCTCACTCTTCTTTTCTCTCACTGTATCCTCCCTCACTCTTCTCTCTTCTTTCTCTCACTGTATCCTCCCTCACTCTTCTCTCTTCTTTTCTCTCACTCTATCCATCCTCACTCTTCTCTCTTCTTTTCTCTCACTATATCCTCCCTCACTCTTCTCTCTTCTTTTCTCTCACTGTATCCTCCCTCACTCTTCTCTCTTCTTTTCTCTCACTGTATCCTCCCTCACTCTTCTCTCCTCTTTTCTCTCACTGTATCCTCCCTCACTCTTCTCTCTTCTTTTCACTCACTGTATCCTCCCTCACTCTTCTCTCTTCTTTTCTCTCACTATATCCTCCCTCACTCTTCTCTCTTCTTTTCTCTCACTGTATCCTCCCTCACTCTTCTCTCTTCTTTTCTCTCACTGTATCCTCCCTCACTCTTCTCTCTTCTTTTCACTCACTGTATCCTCCCTCACTATTCTCTCTTCTTTTCTCTCACTGTATCCTCCCTCACTCTTCTCTCTTCTTTTCTCTCACTGTATCCTCTCTCACTCTTCTCTCTTCTTTTCTCTCACTATATCCTCCCTCACTCTTCTCTCTTCTTTTCTCTCACTGTATCCTCCCTCACTCTTCTCTCTTCTTTTCTCTCACTGTATCCTCCCTCACTCTTCTCTCCTCTTTTCTCTCACTGTATCCTCCCTCACTCTTCTCTCTTCTTTTCACTCACTGTATCCTCCCTCACTCTTCTCTCTTCTTTTCTCTCACTATATCCTCCCTCACTCTTCTCTCTTCTTTTCTCTCACTGTATCCTCCCTCACTCTTCTCTCTTCTTTCTCTCACTGTATCCTCCCTCACTCTTCTCTCTTCTTTTCACTCACTGTATCCTCCCTCACTATTCTCTCTTCTTTTCTCTCACTGTATCCTCCCTCACTCTTCTCTCTTCTTTTCTCTCACTGTATCCTCTCTCACTCTTCTCTCTTCTTTTCTCTCACTGTATCCTCTCTCACTCTTCTCTCTTCTTTTCTCTCACTGTATCCTCCCTCACTCTTCTCTCTTCTTTTCTCTCACTGTATCCTCCCTCACTCTTCTCTCTTCTTTTCTCTCACTGTATCCTCCCTCACTCTTCTCTCTTCTTTTCACTCACTGTATCCTCCCTCACTATTCTCTCTTCTTTTCTCTCACTGTATCCTCCCTCACTCTTCTCTCTTCTTTTCTCTCACTGTATCCTCCCTCACTCTTCTCTCTTCTTTTCTCTCACTCTATCCTCCCTCACTCTTCTCTCTTCTTTTCTCTCACTGTATCCTCCCTCACTCTTCTCTCTTCTTTTCTCTCACTCTATCCTCCCTCACTCTTCTCTCTTCTTTTCTCTCACTGTATCCTCCCTCACTCCTCTCTCTTCTTTTCTCTCACTGTATCCTCCCTCACTCTTCTCTCTTCTTTTCTCTCACTGTATCCTCTCTCACTCTTCTCTCTTCTTTTCTCTCACTGTATCCATCCTCACTCTTCTCTCTTCTTTTCTCTCACTGTATCCTCCCTCACTCTTCTCTCTTCTTTTCTCTCACTGTATCCTCCCTCACTCTTCTCTCTTCTTTTCTCTCACTATATCCTCCCTCACTCTTCTCTCTTCTTTTCTCCTAAATATATTTAGAAAATAATTGTTTTTTAATAAAACGTTAAAAAATAAACAATTGAAACCTTATCTAGAAAATGTGACGACTCACACCTGAACAGGTAGATTTTACAGGTGTGTCATGACCTCACCAGGATAGAAGGAGTCGCCGGCCTCTCGACCAATCACAGCTGGACCCTGATTCAGCAGCCGTCGACACTGACCTGAACAACAAACATGTGTGTGTTAACATGTGTGTGTGTTAACATGTGTGTGTGTCAACGTGTGTGTGTCAACATGTGTGTGTGTCAACGTGTGAGTGTGTCAACATGTGTGTGTGTTTGTAACACAGGGTGCATGTAGTGCACGTTGAAGCTGCTCTCAGTTGCTGCTGCTGTCTAGAACCCTCTGGAGTGAAAAGAGGAGTCGAGTGCACGAGCCTCCTCTGCCAGTTCAGAGTCTCTCCACCAGCAAGACTCCTGCAGGTCCATACATGTTAACTGGGTACCTTGCAGTCCCAGGCTAAACTACTCGGAGCAGCAGTGGCCCCAGAGATGTGGTGTGCAGGTCCACCAGCCAGTGGTCGTGCCCTGACGCCCGTCAACCACTGCCCCAGCTATGGGCAAATAGACCCACTGCCTTGTGGGTTAGTCTTTTGAGATAAAGGCTAAGGGAGCGCACCCCAACAGAGAAGCATGTGCTGGCGGTCCTAAACAAGAGCTACGTCCTGTCCTTGTCGACCCCATCTTGGTGAAGATAGTGCTACTGGTGATAGTGCACCCCTAGAGCACTTAAAATATCCTATTGCGCAGGTATCCGCCTATGACCGCGGTGAACTAACGTCTGGCGGCGATGTGGTTTTTGGCCTAGAAAAGGTGGCCTAAAATTGCTCACTCAACCCTCACCTGGACAGACTCCCGCACCTGTTGGATCATTCCACTTCTGCAGTCAAAACAGAAGAAACAAGTATTTTACCCTCAAGCTGGCTTCATGGAGCATAAACCTCTTGGACTCCTTTGGCAGGTCTGGACGACCTCACAGAAGGACAGCCCTGGTTGCGTCTGAGTTGAGACGCTATAACATCGACATGCTGCCCTGAGAGAAACCAGGTCCTTGATGAGGGTCTAACAGAGGAGGGCATGGACTACACTTTCTACTGGAAAGGTTCTCCCCAAGGTGGACAACATCTGCACAGTGGGCCATTAAGAACACACTCCTGCCGAAGCTTACAGAAACACCTGTGGGCATCAGTGAGAGACTGAAGACCCTAAGATCCTCCTGGAAAAGAGCATCTATGCCTCACACTAGTGTGTTTGATTCAACTCTACCATCTGACAAGAGACTCAAGACTCCTTCTATCTAGCTCTGGAGGAGGCTCTCTATCGGATCCCAAGAGAGATAAGATCCTCTTGCTTGGGGACTTCAACGCTGGAGTTGGGCAGGACAGTGGTATTTGGAAGGGGGTGCTTGACAGTCATGGATTGGTCAGACCATCTCAACAACATGAGGCTCCTGAGCCTCAGTTCCGAGCACAACCATAACTGACACCATCTTCCAGCAACAGAACAAACATCATGGATGATCCACGTTCACTGGCACCTGATTGATGACATCATTGTGGGGCGCTGTGACATCAGGGATGTTCTCCACACCCGGGCCATCAGAGGTGCAGATGCTGGACAGATCATCACATGATAATGAACGAGGTCCTCATGAAAGTGCGCCCCCTATGGGAAACACGGACCCAGTAGGAGGAGATTAGACTGCGTCGTCTGAAAGATCCCACGACTAGGAATGATTTTCGTCGCTTCCTGGCTGAGAAACTAGGGGAGCTAGAACCTCCTGAGTGGTGACAGAACCTCAGAACAACAATGGTCCACTGTCACAGCAGTCTTCAGGATCAACAGAACCTCAGAACAACAATGGTCCACTGTCACAGCAGTCTTCAGGATCAGCAGAACCTCAGAACAACAATGGTCCACTGTCACAGCAGTCTTCAGGATCAACAGAACCTCAGAACAACAATGGTCCACTGTCACAGCAGTCTTCAGGATCAACAGAACCTCAGAACAACAATGGTCCACTGTCACAGCAGTCTTCAGGATCAGCAGAACCTCAGAACAACAATGGTCCACTGTCACAGCAGTCTTCAGGATCAACAGAACCTCAGAACAACAATGGTCCACTGTCACAGCAGTCTTCAGGATCAGCAGAACCTCAGAACAACAATGGTCCACTGTCACAGCAGTCTTCAGGATCAACAGAACCTCAGAACAACAATGGTCCACTGTCACAGCAGTCTTCAGGATCAACAGAACCTCAGAACAACAATGGTCCACTGTCACAGCAGTCTTCAGGATCAACAGAACCTCAGAACAACAATGGTCCACTGTCACAGCAGTCTTCAGGATCAACAGAACCTCAGAACAACAATGGTCCACTGTCACAGCAGTCTTCAGGATCAACAGAACCTCAGAACAACAATGGTCCACTGTCACAGCAGTCTTCAGGATCAACAGAACCTCAGAACATCAATGGTCCACTGTCACAGCAGTCTTCAGGATCAACAGAACCTCAGAACAACAATGGTCCACTGTCACAGCAGTCTTCAGGATCAACAGAACCTCAGAACATCAATGGTCCACTGTCACAGCAGTCTTCAGGATCAACAGAACCTCAGAACAACAATGGTCCACTGTCACAGCAGTCTTCAGGATCAACAGAACCTCAGAACAACAATGGTCCACTGTCACAGCAGTCTTCAGGATCAACAGAACCTCAGAACATCAATGGTCCACTGTCACAGCAGTCTTCAGGATCAACAGAACCTCAGAACAACAATGGTCCACTGTCACAGCAGTCTTCAGGATCAACAGAACCTCAGAACAACAATGGTCCACTGTCACAGCAGTCTTCAGGATCAACAGAACCTCAGAACAACAATGGTCCACTGTCACAGCAGCCTTCAGGATCAACAGCCCAATCACTTGGATTCAAAAGCAAGAACCATCAGGACTGGTTTGATAACAAAGATCCATAACCTGCTCGGCAGCACGAGGCACATCAACCCTGAAGAACCTCTTCAGCAGCACCGGACAGAGATGGCAGAGAGCGACTGGAAGTGCAGAGAACTTTGCGGACCATGAAGAACGTATGGTGGACGGAGAAGACACGTGTGATCCATGATATTCACAACTTTTATAACTCTGTGAAATCGATCTCAACAAGTCACTGCATCACTTCCTGGAAACAGCAGATGGGCTTCAAGTCCTGAAAGACCAGGATAGTGTCCTAGTAAGGTGGGCTGAAGATCTCAGCCCCTCCTAGATCAGGACAACCAGCAAACTGCACGGAGATACTTGAGTGTGAGGACGACTCTTGTATCTCACTCTCACAAGATCTTCAGTCTGGACCAGATGCAGCAGCAGGACCTTCAGCAGGAGGAACTGACCTTCAACAAGACAGAGGTCACCTGCCAGTGGAGCAACAT
>NC_141820.1:597222-642222 GCF_982586985.1 Callionymus lyra | reverse complement strand
AAGTAAGTAAGTAAGTAAGTAATGGTAAGTAATTAATGGTAGGTAAGTAAGTAAGTAAGTAAGTAATGGTGACAAGTTCTCTCCAGAAACCTGGGAAATGGTTTTGAAGATTTGGAAGATTTCCAGGCTTGTGGAATTTGGCAGGTTTGGAAATGTGGACATTACTTTCTGAACAAAACTGCAAACTTGCAAGTATCAACAAACCAAAGTGAGGTGATGCCGTGTGATGCCATGTGATGCCATGTGATGTCATGTGATGCCATGTGATGTCATGTGATGCCATGTGATGCCAGATGATGTCATGTGATGCCAGATGATGTCATGTGATGTCATGTGATGTCATGTGATGTCATGTGATGCCATGTGATGTCATGTGATGCCATGTGATGTCATGTGATGCCATGTGATGCCAGATGATGTCATGTGATGCCAGATGATGTCATGTGATGTCATGTGATGTCATGTGATGCCATGTGATGCCATGTGATGCCAGATGATGTCATGTGATGTCATGTGATGTCATGTGATGTCATGTGATGTCATGTGATGCCATGTGATGCCATGTGATGCCAGATGATGTCATGTGATGCCAGATGATGTCATGTGATGTCATGTGATGTCATGTGATGCCATGTGATGTCAGATGATGCCATGTGATGCCATGTGATGCCAGATGATGTCATGTGATGCCAGATGATGTCAGGTGATGTCATGTGATGTCATGTGATGCCATGTGATGCCAGATGATGCCATGTGATGCCATGTGATGTCATGTGATGCCATGTGATGTCAGATGATGTCAGATGATGCCATGTGATGTCATGTGATGTCATGTGATGTCATGTGATGCCAGATGATGTCATGTGATGTCATGTGATGTCATGTGATGCCATGTGATGCCAGATGATGCCATGTGATGCCATGTGATGCCATGTGATGCCATGTGATGCCATTTGATGTCAGATGATGCCATGTGATGCCATGTGATGCCATGTGATGCCATTTGATGTCAGATGATGTCAGATGATGTCAGATGATGCCATGTGATGCCATGTGATGCCAGATGATGTCATGTGATGTCATGTGATGCCATGTGATGCCAGATGATGTCATGTGATGCCATGTGATGCCAGATGATGCCATGTGATGCCAGATGATGTCATGTGATGTCATGTGATGCCATGTGATGCCAGATGATGTCATGTGATGCCATGTGATGCCAGATGATGCCATGTGATGCCATGTGATGTCAGATGATGTCATGTGATGCCATGTGATGTCAGATGATGTCAGATGATGCCATGTGATGCCATGTGATGCCAGATGATGTCATGTGATGTCATGTGATGTCATGTGATGCAATGTGATGTCAGATGATGCCATGTGATGCCATTTGATGCCAGATGATGTCATGTGATGCCAGATGATGTCATGTGATGTCATGTGATGTCATGTGATGCCATGTGATGCCAGATGATGCCATGTGATGCCATGTGATGTCATGTGATGTCATGTGATGTCAGATGATGTCAGATGATGCCATGTGATGCCATTTGATGTCATGTGATGTCAGATGATGCCATGTGATGCCATGTGATGTCATGTGATGCCATGTGATGCCAGATGATGTCATGTGATGCCATGTGATGCCAGATGATGTCATGTGATGCCATGTGATGCCAGATGATGCCATGTGATGCCAGATGATGTCATGTGATGTCATGTGATGCCATGTGATGTCATGTGATGCCATGTGATGCCATGTGATGCCAGATGATGTCATGTGATGCCATGTGATGCCAGATGATGCCAGATGATGCCATGTGATGCCAGATGATGTCATGTGATGCCATGTGATGCGAGATGATGTCATGTGATGCCATTTGATGCCAGATGATGCCATGTGATGCCATGTGATGCCAGATGATGTCAGATGATGTCAGATGATGCCAGATGATGCCATGTGATGTCATGTGATGCCATGTGATGCCAGATGATGTCATGTGATGCCATGTGATGCCAGATGATGTCATGTGATGTCATGTGATGCCATGTGATGCCAGATGATGTCATGTGATGCCATGTGATGCCAGATGATGTCATGTGATGCCATGTGATGCCAGATGATGCCATGTGATGCCATGTGATGCCAGATGATGTCATGTGATGCCAGATGATGTCATGTGATGCCAGATGATGTCATGTGATGCCATGTGATGCCAGATGATGTCATGTGATGCCATGTGATGCCAGATGATGCCATGTGATGCCATGTGATGCCAGATGATGCCATGTGATGCCAGATGATGTCATGTGATGTCATGTGATGTCAGATGATGTCATTTGATGTCAGATGATGTCATGTGATGTCAGATGATGCCATGTGATGTCAGATGATGCCATGTGATGCCATGTGATGTCAGATGATGTCATGTGATGTCATGTGATGTCATGTGATGTCATGTGATGCCAGATGATGTCATGTGATGCCATGTGATGTCAGATGATGTCATGTGATGTCATGTGATGTCATGTGATGTCATGTGATGCCAGATGATGCCATGTGATGTCAGATGATGCCATGTGATGTCAGATGATGCCATGTGATGCCAGATGATGTCATGTGATGCCAGATGATGTCATGTGATGTCAGATGATGTCATGTGATGCCATGTGATGTCAGATGATGTCATGTTATGTCAGATGATGCCATGTGATGCCATGTGATGCCATGTGATGCCATTTGATGTCAGATGATGTCAGATGATGCCATGTGATGCCATGTGATGCCAGATGATGTCATGTGATGTCATGTGATGCCATGTGATGCCAGATGATGTCATGTGATGCCATGTGATGCCAGATGATGCCATGTGATGCCATGTGATGCCAGATGATGCCATGTGATGCCAGATGATGTCATGTGATGTCATGTGATGCCATGTGATGCCAGATGATGTCATGTGATGCCATGTGATGCCAGATGATGCCATGTGATGCCATGTGATGTCAGATGATGTCATGTGATGCCATGTGATGTCAGATGATGTCAGATGATGCCATGTGATGCCATGTGATGCCAGATGATGTCATGTGATGTCATGTGATGTCATGTGATGCAATGTGATGTCAGATGATGCCATGTGATGCCATTTGATGCCAGATGATGTCATGTGATGCCAGATGATGTCATGTGATGTCATGTGATGTCATGTGATGCCATGTGATGCCAGATGATGCCATGTGATGCCATGTGATGTCATGTGATGTCATGTGATGTCAGATGATGTCAGATGATGCCATGTGATGCCATTTGATGTCATGTGATGTCAGATGATGCCATGTGATGCCATGTGATGTCATGTGATGCCATGTGATGCCAGATGATGTCATGTGATGCCATGTGATGCCAGATGATGTCATGTGATGCCATGTGATGCCAGATGATGCCATGTGATGCCAGATGATGTCATGTGATGTCATGTGATGCCATGTGATGTCATGTGATGCCATGTGATGCCATGTGATGCCAGATGATGTCATGTGATGCCATGTGATGCCAGATGATGCCAGATGATGCCATGTGATGCCAGATGATGTCATGTGATGCCATGTGATGCGAGATGATGTCATGTGATGCCATTTGATGCCAGATGATGCCATGTGATGCCATGTGATGCCAGATGATGTCAGATGATGTCAGATGATGCCAGATGATGCCATGTGATGTCATGTGATGCCATGTGATGCCAGATGATGTCATGTGATGCCATGTGATGCCAGATGATGTCATGTGATGCCATGTGATGCCAGATGATGCCATGTGATGCCATGTGATGCCAGATGATGTCATGTGATGTCATGTGATGCCAGATGATGTCATGTGATGCCATGTGATGCCAGATGATGCCATGTGATGCCATGTGATGCCAGATGATGCCATGTGATGCCATGTGATGCCAGATGATGTCATGTGATGCCATGTGATGCCAGATGATGCCATGTGATGTCATGTGATGCCAGATGATGTCATGTGATGCCATGTGATGCCAGATGATGTCATGTGATGCCATGTGATGCCAGATGATGCCATGTGATGCCATGTGATGCCAGATGATGCCATGTGATGCCATGTGATGCCAGATGATGCCATGTGATGCCATGTGATGTGAGATGATGCCATGTGATGCCATGTGATGTCAGATGATGTCAGATGATGCCATGTGATGCCATGTGATGCCAGATGATGCCATGTGATGCCATGTGATGCCAGATGATGCCATGTGATGCCATGTGATGCCAGATGATGCCATGTGATGCCATGTGATGTGAGATGATGCCATGTGATGCCATGTGATGCCAGATGATGCCATGTGATGCCATGTGATGTGAGATGATGCCATGTGATGCCATGCGATGCCAGATGATGTCATGTGATGCCAGATGATGTCATGTGATGTCATGTGATGCCAGATGATGTCATGTGATGTCATGTGATGCCATGTGATGTCAGATGATGCCATGTGATGCCATTTGATGCCATGTGATGCCATGTGATGCCAGATGGGGTCATGTGATGCCAGATGATGTCATGTGATGTCATGTGATGCCATTTGATGCCATGTGATGTCAGATGATGTCATGTGATGCCATGTGATGTCATGTGATGTCATGTGATGCCATGTGATGCCATGTGATGCCAGATGATGCCATGTGATGCCATGTGATGTCAGATGATGTCAGATGATGCCATGTGACGCCATGTGATGCCATGTGATGCCAGATGATGTCATGTGATGCCAGATGATGTCATGTGATGTCAGATGATGCCATGTGATGCCATGTGATGCCATGTGATGCCAGATGATGTCATGTGATGCCAGATGATGTCATGTGATGTCATGTGATGCCATGTGATGCCATGTGATGCCATGTGATGTCAGATGATGCCATGTGATGCCATGTGATGCCATGTGATGCCATGTGATGCCATGTGATGCCATGTGATGCCAGATGATGTCATGTGATGCCAGATGATGTCGTGTGATGTCATGTGATGCCATTTGATGCCATTTGATGTCATGTGATGCCAGATGATGTCATGTGATGCCATGTGATGTCATGTGATGCCATTTGATGCCATGTGATGTCAGATGATGTCATGTGATGCCATGTGATGTCATGTGATGTCATGTGATGCCATTTGATGCCATGTGATGTCAGATGATGTCATGTGATGCCAGATGATGTCATGTGATGTCATGTGATGTCAGATGATGTCATGTGATGCAATGTGATGTCATGTGATGTCATGTGATGTCAGATGATGTCATGTGATGCAATGTGATGTCATGTGATGCCATGTGATGTCATGTGATGCCAGATGATGTCATGTGATGCCATGTGATGTCATGTGATGTCATGTGATGCCATGTGATGCCATGTGATGCCAGATGATGCCATGTGATGCCATTTGATGCCATGTGATGTCAGATGATGTCATGTGATGTCATGTGATGTCAGATGATGTCATGTGATGTCATTTGATGCCATTTGATGCCATGTGATGTCAGATGATGTCATGTGATGTCATGTGATGCCAGATGATGTCATGTGATGCCATGTGATGTCATGTGATGTCATGTGATGCCATGTGATGCCAGATGATGCCATGTGATGTCATGTGATGCCAGATGATGTCATGTGATGCCAGATGATGTCATGTGATGCCATGTGATGCCAGATGATGTCATGTGATGCCATGTGATGCCAGATGATGCCATGTGATGCCATGTGATGCCAGATGATGCCATGTGATGCCATGTGATGCCAGATGATGCCATGTGATGCCATGTGATGTGAGATGATGCCATGTGATGCCATGTGATGTCAGATGATGCCAGATGATGCCATGTGATGCCATGTGATGCCAGATGATGCCATGTGATGCCATGTGATGCCAGATGATGCCATGTGATGCCATGTGATGCCAGATGATGCCATGTGATGCCATGTGATGTGAGATGATGCCATGTGATGCCATGTGATGCCAGATGATGCCATGTGATTCCATGTGATGTGAGATGATGCCATGTGATGCCATGCGATGCCAGATGATGTCATGTGATGCCAGATGATGTCATGTGATGTCATGTGATGCCAGATGATGTCATGTGATGTCATGTGATGCCATGTGATGTCAGATGATGCCATGTGATGCCATTTGATGCCATGTGATGCCAGATGATGTCATGTGATGCCATGTGATGTGAGATGATGCCATGTGATGTCATGTGATGCCAGATGATGTGAGATGATGCCATGTGATGTCATGTGATGCCAGATGATGTCATGTGATGCCAGATGATGTCATGTGATGTCATGTGATGCCATTTGATGCCATGTGATGTGAGATGATGCCATGTGATGCCATGTGATGCCAGATGATGCCATGTGATGCCATGTGATGTGAGATGATGCCATGTGATGTCATGTGATGCCAGATGATGTCATGTGATGCCAGATGATGTCATGTGATGTCATGTGATGCCATTTGATGCCATGTGATGTCAGATGATGTCATGTGATGCCATGTGATGTCATGTGATGTCATGTGATGCCATGTGATGCCATGTGATGCCAGATGATGCCATGTGATGCCATGTGATGTCAGATGATGTCAGATGATGCCATGTGACGCCATGTGATGCCATGTGATGCCAGATGATGTCATGTGATGCCAGATGATGTCATGTGATGTCAGATGATGCCATGTGATGCCATGTGATGCCATGTGATGCCAGGTGATGTCATGTGATGCCAGATGATGTCATGTGATGTCATGTGATGCCATGTGATGCCATGTGATGCCATGTGATGCCAGAAGATGCCATGTGATGCCATGTGATGTCAGATGATGTCATGTGATGCCATGTGATGTCAGATGATGCCATGTGATGCCATGTGATGCCATGTGATGCCATGTGATGCCATGTGATGCCATGTGATGCCAGATGATGTCATGTGATGCCAGATGATGTCGTGTGATGTCATGTGATGCCATTTGATGCCATTTGATGTCATGTGATGCCAGATGATGTCATGTGATGCCATGTGATGTCATGTGATGCCATTTGATGCCATGTGATGTCAGATGATGTCATGTGATGCCATGTGATGTCATGTGATGTCATGTGATGTCATGTGATGCCATTTGATGCCATGTGATGTCAGATGATGTCATGTGATGCCAGATGATGTCATGTGATGTCATGTGATGTCAGATGATGTCATGTGATGCAATGTGATGTCATGTGATGTCATGTGATGTCAGATGATGTCATGTGATGCAATGTGATGTCATGTGATGTCATGTGATGCCATGTGATGCCATTTGATGCCATGTGATGTCAGATGATGTCATGTGATGCCATGTGATGTCATGTGATTTCAGATGATGTCATGTGATGCCAGATGATGTCATGTGATGCCATGTGATGTCATGTGATGTCAGATGATGTCATGTGATGCCATGTGATGTCATGTGATGTCAGATGATGCCATTTGATGCCATGTGATGTCAGATGATGCCATGTTATGTCAGATGATGTCATGTGATGCCATGTGATGTCATGTGATGTCATGTGATGCCATGTGATGCCATTTGATGCCATGTGATGCCATGTGATGTCAGATGATGCCATGTGATGCCATGTGATGTCATGTGATGCCATGTGATGCCATTTGATGTCATGTGATGTCATGTGATGCCATTTGATGTCATGTGATGTCAGATGATGTCATGTGATGCCATTTGATGTCATGTGATGTCATGTGATGCCATTTGATGTCATGTGATGTCATGTGATGCCATTTGATGTCATGTGATGTCAGATGATGTCATGTGATGCCATGTGATGCCATGTGATGTCATGTGATGTCATGTGATGCCATTTGATGTCATGTGATGCCATTTGATGCCATGTGATGTCAGATGATGTCATGTGATGCCATGTGATGCCATGTGATGTCATGTGATGTCATGTGATGCCATTTGAGGTCATGTGATGTCAGATGATGCCATGTGATGTCAGATGATGTCAGATGATGCCATGTGATGCCATGTGATGTCAGATGATGTCATGTAACGCCATGTGATGTCATGTGATGCCATGTGATGCCATTTGATGCCATGTGATGCCATTTGATGCCATGTGATGTCAGATGATGTCATGTGATGCCATGTGATGCCATGTGATGTCATGTGATGTCATGTGATGCCATTTGAGGTCATGTGATGTCAGATGATGCCATGTGATGCCATGTGATGCCATTTGATGCCATGTGATGTCAGATGATGTCATGTAACGCCATGTGATGCCATGTGATGCCATGTGATGCCATTTGATGCCATGTGATGTCAGATAATGTCATGTAACGCCATGTGATGCCATGTGATGTCATGTGATGTCATTTGATGCCATGTGATGCCATTTGATGCCATGTGATGTCAGATGATGCCATGTGATGCCATGTGATGCCAGATGATGCCATGTGATGTCAGATGATGTCATGTGATGCCAGATGATGTCATGTGATGTCATGTGATGTCAGATGATGTCATGTGATGCCATGTGATGTCATGTGATGTCATTTGATGCCATGTGATGCCATTTGATGCCATGTGATGTCAGATGATGTCATGTGATGTCATGTGATGTCAGATGATGTCATGTGATGTCATTTGATGCCATGTGATGCCAGATGATGTCATGTGATGTCATGTGATCTCAGATGATGTCATGTGATGTCAGATTATGTCATGTGATGCCAGATGATGTCATGTGATGTCATGTGATGTCAGATGATGTCATGTGATGTCAGATGATGTCATGTGATGCCAGATGATGTCATGTGATGCCAGATGATGTCATGTGATGTCATGTGATGTCAGATGATGTCATGTGATGCCATGTGATGTCAGATGATGTCATGTTATGTCAGATGATGTCATGTGATGCCAGATGATGTCATGTGATGTCATGTGATGTCAGATGATGTCATGTGATGTCATGTGATGCCATGTGATGTCAGATGATGTCATGTGATGTCAGATGATGTCATGTGATGCCAGATGATGTCATGTGATGTCATGTGATGCCATGTGATGTCAGATGATGTCATGTGATGTCAGATGATGTCATGTGATGCCAGATGATGTCATGTGATGTCATGTGATGTCAGATGATGTCATGTGATGCCATGTGATGTCATGTGATGTCATGTGATGCCATGTGATGTCAGATGATGCCATGTGATGCCATGTGATGTCAGATGATGTCATGTGATGCCAGATGATGTCATGTGATGTCATGTGATGCCATGTGATGTCATGTGATGTCATTTGATGCCATGTGATGCCATTTGATGCCATTTGATGCCATGTGATGCCATTTGATGCCATGTGATGTCAGATGATGTCATGTGATGCCATGTGATGTCAGATGTTGTCAGATGATGTCAGATGATGTCAGATGATGCCATGTGATGCCATGTGATGCCAGATGATGCCATGTGATGCCATTTGATGTCATGTGATGTCAGATGATGCCATGTGATGCCATTTGATGCCATGTGATGTCAGATGATGCCATGTGATGCCATGTGATGTCAGATGATGCCATGTGATGCCATGTGATGCCATGTCATGTCAGATGATGCCATGTGATGCCATGTGATGCCATGTGATGCCATGTGATGCCATGTGATGCCAGATGATGCCATGTGATGCCATGTGATGCCATGTGATGCCATGTGATGCCATGTGATGTCAGATGATGTCATGTGATGTCAGATGATGCCATGTGATGCCATTTGATGCCATGTGATGCCATGTGATGTCAGATGATGCCATGTGATGTCAGATGATGCCATGTGATGCCATTTGATGCCATGTGATGCCATGTGATGTCAGATGATGCCATGTGATGCCATGTGATGCCATGTGATGCCATGTGATGCCAGATGATGCCATGTGATGTCAGATGATGCCATGTGATGTCAGATGATGCCATGTGATGCCATTTGATGCCATGTGATGTCAGATGATGCCATGTGATGCCATGTGATGCCAGATGATGTCATGTGATGCCAGATGATGTCATGTGATGCCATGTGATGTCAGATGATGCCATGTGATGCCATGTGATGCCATGTGATGCCATGTGATGCCAGATGATGCCATGTGATGTCAGATGATGCCATGTGATGTCAGATGATGCCATGTGATGCCATTTGATGCCATGTGATGCCATGTGATGTCAGATGATGCCATGTGATGCCATGTGATGCCAGATGATGCCATGTGATGTCAGATGATGCCATGTGATGCCAGATGATGTCATGTGATGCCAGATGATGTCATGTGATGCCAGATGATGTCATGTGATGCCATGTGATGTCATGTGATGCCAGATGATGTCATGTGATGCCAGATGATGTCATGTGATGCCAGATGATGTCATGTGATGTCATGTGATGCCATGTGATGCCATTTGATGCCATGTGATGTCATGTGATGCCATGTGATGCCAGATGATGTCATGTGATGCCATGTGATGTCAGATGATGTCATGTGATGTCATGTGATGTCAGATGATGTCATGTGATGCCATGTGATGCCATGTGATGCCATGTGATGTCAGATGATGTCATGTGATGCCATGTGATGCCATGTGATGTCAGATGATGTCATGTGATGCCATGTGATGCCATGTGATGTCAGATGATGTCATGTGATGTCATGTGATGTCAGATGATGTCATGTGATGCCATGTGATGCCATGTGATGTCAGATGATGTCATGTGATGCCAGATGATGTCATGTGATGCCATGTGATGCCATGTCATGTCAGATGATGCCATGTTATGCCATGTGATGCCAGATGATGTCATGTGATGCCAGATGATGTCATGTGATGCCAGATGATGTCATGTGATGCCATGTGATGTCATGTGATGTCATGTGATGCCAGATGATGTCATGTGATGCCAGATGATGTCAGATGATGCCATGTGATGCCAGATGATGTCATGTGATGCCATGTGATGCCATGTGATGTCAGATGATGTCATGTGATGTCATGTGATGTCATGTGATGCCATGTGATGCCATGTGATGTCAGATGATGTCATGTGATGCCAGATGATGTCATGTGATGTCAGATGATGTCATGTGATGCCAGATGATGTCATGTGATGTCATGTGATGTCAGATGATGTCATGTGATGCCAGATGATGTCATGTGATGTCATGTGATGTCAGATGATGTCATGTGATGTCATGTGATGTCATGTGATGCCATGTGATGTCATGTGATGTCAGATGATGTCATGTGATGCCAGATGATGTCATGTGATGCCATGTGATGCCATGTGATGTCAGATGATATCAGATGATGTCATGTGATGTCATGTGATGCCAGATGATGTCATGTGATGCCAGATGATGTCATGTGATGTCAGATGATGTCATGTGATGCCAGATGATGTCATGTGATGTCAGATGATGTCATGTGATGCCAGATGATGTCAGATGATGCCATGTGATGCCAGATGATGTCATGTGATGCCAGATGATGTCATGTGATGCCAGATGATGTCATGTGATGCCATGTGATGTCATGTGATGCCAGATGATGTCATGTGATGCCAGATGATGTCATGTGATGCCAGATGATGTCATGTGATGCCATGTGATGCCATGTGATGTCAGATGATGCCATGTGATGCCATGTGATGTCATGTGATGCCAGATGATGCCATGTAACGCCATGTGATGTCATGTGATGTCATGTGATGCCATGTGATGCCATTTGATGCCATGTGATGTCATGTGATGCCATGTGATGCCAGATGATGTCAGATGATGTCATGTGATGTCATGTGATGTCAGATGATGTCATGTGATGCCATGTGATGCCATGTGATGCCATGTGATGCCATGTGATGTCAGATGATGTCATGTGATGCCATGTGATGCCATGTGATGTCAGATGATGTCATGTGATGCCATGTGATGCCATGTGATGTCAGATGATGTCATGTGATGTCATGTGATGTCAGATGATGTCATGTGATGCCATGTGATGCCATGTGATGTCAGATGATGTCAGATGATGTCATGTGATGTCATGTGATGTCATGTGATGCCAGATGATGTCATGTGATGCCATGTGATGCCATGTCATGTCAGATGATGCCATGTTATGCCATGTGATGCCAGATGATGTCATGTGATGCCAGATGATGTCATGTGATGCCAGATGATGTCATGTGATGCCATGTGATGTCATGTGATGTCATGTGATGCCAGATGATGTCATGTGATGCCAGATGATGTCAGATGATGCCATGTGATGCCAGATGATGTCATGTGATGCCATGTGATGCCATGTGATGTCAGATGATGTCATGTGATGCCAGATGATGTCATGTGATGTCAGATGATGTCATGTGATGCCAGATGATGTCATGTGATGTCATGTGATGTCAGATGATGTCATGTGATGCCAGATGATGTCATGTGATGTCATGTGATGTCAGATGATGTCATGTGATGTCATGTGATGTCATGTGATGCCATGTGATGTCATGTGATGTCAGATGATGTCATGTGATGCCAGATGATGTCATGTGATGCCATGTGATGCCATGTGATGTCAGATGATATCAGATGATGTCATGTGATGTCATGTGATGTCATGTGATGCCAGATGATGTCATGTGATGTCATGTGATGTCAGATGATGTCATGTGATGCCAGATGATGTCATGTGATGTCAGATGATGTCATGTGATGCCAGATGATGTCATGTGATGTCATGTGATGTCAGATGATGTCATGTGATGCCAGATGATGTCATGTGATGTCATGTGATGTCAGATGATGTAATGTGATGCCAGATGATGTCATGTGATGTCATGTGATGTCAGATGATGTCATGTGATGCCAGATGATGTCATGTGATGTCATGTGATGCCAGATGATGTCATGTGATGCCAGATGATGTCATGTGATGCCAGATGATGTCATGTGATGCCAGATGATGTCATGTGATGTCAGATGATGTCATGTGATGCCAGATGATGTCATGTGATGCCAGATGATGTCATGTGATGCCAGATGATGTCATGTGATGTCAGATGATGTCATTTGATGTCAGATGATGTCATGTGATGTCAGATGATGCCATGTGATGTCAGATGATGCCATGTGATGCCAGATGATGTCATGTGATGCCATGTGATGCCATGTGATGTCAGATGATGTCAGATGATGCCATGTGATGCCAGATGATGTCAGATGATGTCATGTGATGCCATGTGATGTCAGATGATGTCATTTGATGTCAGATGATGTCATGTGATGTCAGATGATGCCATGTGATGTCAGATGATGCCATGTGATGCCATGTGATGCCATGTGATGTCAGATGATGTCATGTGATGTCATGTGATGTCATGTGATGTCATGTGATGCCAGATGATGTCATGTGATGCCATGTGATGTCAGATGATGTCATGTGATGTCATGTGATGTCATGTGATGTCATGTGATGCCATGTGATGTCAGATGATGTCAGATGATGCCATGTGATGCCAGATGATGTCAGATGATGTCATGTGATGCCATTTGATGTCAGATGATGTCATTTGATGTCAGATGATGTCATGTGATGTCAGATGATGCCATGTGATGCCATGTGATGCCATGTGATGTCAGATGATGTCATGTGATGTCATGTGATGCCAGATGATGCCATGTGATGCCATGTGATGCCATGTGATGTCAGATGATGTCAGATGATGTCATTTGATGTCAGATGATGTCATGTGATGTCAGATGATGCCATGTGATGTCAGATGATGCCATGTGATGCCATGTGATGCCATGTGATGTCAGATGATGTCAGATGATGTCATGTGATGTCATGTGATGCCATGTGATGCCATGTGATGTCAGATGATGTCATGTGATGTCATGTGATGCCATGTGATGCCATGTGATGTCAGATGATGTCATGTGATGTCATGTGATGTCATGTGATGTCATGTGATGTCATGTGATGCCAGATGATGCCATGTGATGCCATGTGATGCCATGTGATGTCAGATGATGTCATGTGATGCCATGTGATGTCAGATGATGTCAGATGATGTCATGTGATGTCATGTGATGTCATGTGATGCCAGATGATGTCATGTGATGCCAGATGATGTCATGTGATGTCATGTGATGTCATGTGATGCCAGATGATGCCATGTGATGCCATGTGATGCCATGTGATGTCAGATGATGTCATGTGATGCCATGTGATGTCAGATGATGTCAGATGATGTCAGATGATGTCATGTGATGTCATGTGATGTCATGTGATGCCAGATGATGTCATGTGATGTCATGTGATGCCAGATGATGCCATGTGATGTCATGTGATGCCAGATGATGCCATGTGATGCCATGTGATGCCATGTGATGTCAGATGATGTCATGTGATGCCATGTGATGTCAGATGATGTCAGATGATGTCATGTGATGTCATGTGATGTCATGTGATGCCAGATGATGTCATGTGATGCCAGATGATGTCATGTGATGTCATGTGATGTCATGTGATGCCAGATGATGCCATGTGATGCCATGTGATGCCATGTGATGTCAGATGATGTCATGTGATGCCATGTGATGTCAGATGATGTCAGATGATGTCATGTGATGTCATGTGATGTCATGTGATGCCAGATGATGTCATGTGATGCCAGATGATGTCATGTGATGTCAGATGATGTCATGTGATGCCAAATGATGTCATGTGATGTCAGATGATGTCATGTGATGCCAGATGATGTCATGTGATGTCATGTGATGTCAGATGATGTCATGTGATGCCAGATGATGTCATGTGATGTCATGTGATGCCAGATGATGTCATGTGATGCCAGATGATGTCATGTGATGCCATGTGATGTCATGTGATGTCATGTGATGCCAGATGATGTCATGTGATGCCAGATGATGTCATGTGATGCCAGATGATGTCATGTGATGTCATGTGATGCCAGATGATGTCATGTGATGCCAGATGATGTCATGTGATGTCAGATGATGTCATGTGATGCCAGATGATGTCATGTGATGTCATGTGATGCCAGATGATGTCATGTGATGCCAGATGATGTCATGTGATGCCAGATGATGTCATGTGATGCCAGATGATGTCATGTGATGCCAGATGATGTCATGTGATGCCAGATGATGTCATGTGATGTCAGATGATGTCATGTGATGCCAGATGATGTCATGTGATGTCATGTGATGCCAGATGATGTCATGTGATGCCAGATGATGTCATGTGATGCCAGATGATGTCATGTGATGTCATGTGATGCCAGATGATGTCATGTGATGCCAGATGATGTCATGTGATGTCAGATGATGTCATGTGATGTCAGATGATGTCATGTGATGCCAGATGATGTCATGTTATGTCATGTGATGCCAGATGATGTCATGTGATGCCAGATGATGTCATGTGATGTCAGATGATGTCATGTGATGTCAGATGATGTCATGTGATGCCAGATGATGTCATGTGATGTCATGTGATGCCAGATGATGTCATGTGATGTCAGATGATGTCATGTGATGCCAGATGATGTCATGTTATGTCAGATGATGTCATGTGATGCCAGATGATGTCATGTGATGTCAGATGATGTCATTTGATGTCAGATGATGTCATGTTATGTCAGATGATGTCATGTGATGTCAGATGATGTCATGTGATGTCAGATGATGTCATGTGATGCCAGATGATGTCATTTGATGTCAGATGATGTCATGTGATGTCAGATGATGTCATTTGATGTCAGATGATGTCATGTGATGTGTGTCAAAGTTCTATCTTGGTTTCCTTCTTTGGTGTTTCATGTTTCAGACGAAGAACCACCAGCCGCAGGTTGAACTGATCCAGCGAGTCGACCTTTGTTGCTTCTCTTTCTCTTATGAACACGTTTGCGGTGAGAAACGAACAAATAAACAAATACACAATCATACACAATCATACACAATCATACACAATTGTATACAATCGTATACAATCATACACAATTGTATACAATCGTATACAATCATACACAATTGTATACAATCGTATACAATCATACACAATTGTATACAATCGTATACCATCATACACAATTGTATACAATCGTATACAATCATACACAATTGTATACAATCGTATACAATCATACCCAATCGTATACAATCGTATACAATCATACACAATTGTATACAATCGTATACAATTGTGTATGATTGTATACAATCGTATACAATCATACACAATTGTATACAATCGTATACAATCATACACAATTGTATACAATCGTATACAATCATACACAATCGTATACAGCGCAGTAAATGGAAAGAAAATATCAACAATACAAAGATAAAACTTATTTACGTTTCGCCTCCTGAACCAGATTCCAGCAGCAGTTCCAAAGCTCTTGAAGAACCTTCTCCTGGAACATACTTGAACCTGAGAGTCTCGTCCAAACACCTGATCACCATGTGACGCACACGGACACCAGCAGGGGGCGCAATAAACCAAAACACTATTCATGTCATTTCCATGAGCGCAAATATTACAACAAAATAAACAAACAATATTTAAAGCTGTGAACACGAACTACGACAGTAACACTGTAGTTCAGCTGAATCTCAGTGTGTCAAAGAACCACACTTCCCAGAATGCACCAGCAGCAGCAAACCAGCTGCTTCAGTCAGTGGCACTAATGAGCAGCAGCTGTGAACTTTGACCTCATGGAGGTTCAGGGTCAGAGAGAGAAGACGCTCCAGGTTCTCAACAGTTCAGAGTTCGGAGAAATGTTTGATTTTCTTTGTGTTTGAAATGTTTCTGAGACGTTATGTTTATGTTTAACTGCAGTAAATATTCGTGAAGGAACACATTGAAGTATTTACTGTATTGATTTGTGATTAATGGGTTTTTTACTAAAATAACATTTAATTGAGTTTGGAAAATTCAAGAAATTAGATTTAGTGCTTAATTCATTAATAATATTTGATTAAGATGTTTGAATGAATTGAAAATGTTTGAATGTTTAAGTTAATTTAAAATCTTTAATTGTTTGAAATAATTGAACATTTTTTAATGTTTAATTTAAAATGAATGTAGAATGTTTTATTTAAATGAATAATTAAAATGTTTTGTTTTGACCTAATTACTGAGAAGCCGAAAGAAGAATAAAAGTGAACATCTGAGTCGTCGTGTGCTTTTGAACCTGAAGACTCGACTGAAGATGATTCGACAATAAACTTCAAAATAACAAAATGAATCAAATAACTTTTACATCAACTGTCGTGTTTCAAGAAGATCTTTTGATCCTTAAAGGTGAACATCTTGTTTTACATGTGGGAGAACCGTTCAATATGTTCTTCTGATGGTTCTTCTGATGGTTCCTCTGATGGTTCTTCTGATGGTTCTTCTGATGGTTCTTCTGATGGTTCCTCTGATGGTTCTTCTGATGGTTCTTCTGATGGTTCCTCTGATGGTTCTTCTGATGGTTCCTCTGATGGTTCTTCTGATGGTTCTTCTGGTGGTTCTTCTGATGGTTCCTCTGATGGTTCTTCTGATGGTTCTTCTGATGGTTCCTCTGATGGTTCTTCTGATGGTTCTTCTGATGGTTCTTCTGATGGTTTCTCTGATGGTTCTTCTGATGGTTCCTCTGATGGTTCTTCTGATGGTTCTTCTGATGGTTCTTCTGATGGTTCCTCTGATGGTTCTTCTGATGGTTCTTCTGATGGTTCTTCTGATGGTTCCTCTGATGGTTATTCTGATGGTTCTTCTGATGGTTCCTCTGATGGTTCTTCTGATGGTTCCTCTGATGGTTCTTCTGATGGTTCTTCTGATGGTTCTTCTGATGGTTCTTCTGATGGTTCCTCTGATGGTTCTTCTGATGGTTCTTCTGATGGTTCCTCTGATGGTTCTTCTGATGGTTCCTCTGATGGTTCTTCTGATGGTTCTTCTGATGGTTCTTCTGATGGTTATTCTGAAATTAATTAAATAATCACTTGTAGCAGAAACACCTCCGACCTGTTCATGCAGATCACTTTACCAAAGCGTCAATGCCCTCTTGTGGCCATTTTTCGAACTGCATCAACATCACGTAGACTTGAACACGTGACGTTCAGAGGTCGTTGACGTGGCGCCGGTGTAGGCATAGACATATATAATATATAGACATATACTATATATATAGACATATATACTATATATACAGTGGGGCAAAAAAGTATTTATTCAGCCACCGATTGTTCAAGTTCTCCCACTTAAAATGATGACAGTAATAATATGATAATTTTCATCACAGGTTCACTTCAACTGAGAGACAGAATGTGAAAAAAATCCAGGAAATTCACATTGTAGGATTTTTAAAGAATTTATTTGTAAATGATGGTGTAAAATAAGTACTTGGTCAGTTCAAACAAGGAAGATCTCTGGCTCTCACAGACCTGCAACTTCTTCTTTAAGAAGCTCTTCTGTCCTCCACTCCTTACCTGTATTAATGGCACCTGTTTGAAGTGGTTACCTGTATCAAAGACACCTGTCCACAGCCTCTAACAGTCACAAACCCCACTATGACCAAAGAGCTGTGGAAGGACAGGAACAGAAGTGTAGACCTGCACCAGACTGGGAAGAGTGAGTCTACAACAGGCCAGCAGCTCTGTGTGGAAAAATCAACTGTGGGAGCAATTATCAGAAAATGACATACAAGACCACTGATCATCTCCCTCGATCTGGGGCTCCACGCAAGATCTCATCCCGTGATCATGAGAACCGTGAGCAAAAATGCCAGAACCCCACGGGGGGACCTGGTGAATGACCTGCAGAGAGCTGGGACCAAAGTAACGAAGGTTAGCATCAGTAACTACAGGGAATCAAATCCTGCAGACGTGTCCTCCTGCTTAAGCCAGTGCATGTCCAGCTCTGAAGTCTGCCAGAGGACACATGGATGATACAGCAGAGGATCTCACATGACTACTTAAAGAACTGTTCCCCTTACTTAGCACTTTCATACTTGACATTATTAACCTGTCAATAACATCAGGCTATGTGCCTCAGATTTTTAAAGTTGCAGTAATTAAACCTCTGCTTAAAAAACCCACTCTTGATCCAGAGGTCCTCACTAACTATAGTTCTATCTCTTGATCCAGAGGTCCTCACTAACTATAGTTCTATCTCTTGATCCAGAGGTCCTCACTAACTATAGTTCTATCTCTTGATCCAGAGGTCCTCACTAACTATAGTTCTATCTCTTGATCCAGAGGTTCTCACTAACTATAGTTCTATCTCTTGATCCAGAGGTTCTCACTAACTATAGTTATATCTCTTGATCCAGAGGTTCTCACTAACTATAGTTCTATCTCTTGATCCAGAGGTCCTCACTAACTATAGTTCTTTCTCTTGATCCAGAGGTTCTCACTAACTATAGTTATATCTCTTGATCCAGAGGTCCTCACTAACTATAGTTCTATCTCTTGATCCAGAGGTTCTCACTAACTATAGTTATATCTCTTGATCCAGAGGTTCTCACTAACTATAGTTATATCTCTTGATCCAGAGGTCCTCACTAACTATAGTTCTATCTCTTGATCCAGAGGTTCTCACTAACTATAGTTCTATCTCTTGATCCAGAGGTTCTCACTAACTATAGTTCTATCTCTTGATCCAGAGGTCCTCACTAACTATAGTTCTATCTCTTGATCCAGAGGTCCTCACTAACTATAGTTCTATCTCTTGATCCAGAGGTTCTCACTAACTATAGTTATATCTCTTGATCCAGAGGTCCTCACTAACTATAGTTCTATCTCTTGATCCAGAGGTTCTCACTAACTATAGTTCTATCTCTTGATCCAGAGGTCCTCACTAACTATAGTTCTATCTCTAATCTAGTATTCATTTCAAAACTTCTGGAGAAAGTGGTAACAAGTCAGCTCTGTGATTATCTCCAGGACAATGATCAATTTGAGGTGTTTCAGTCTGGTTCTAAGGAACACCACAGCACAGAGACCGCCCTGGTAAAAGTAAGTAACGACCTACTGATGGCCTCTGATCAGGGCCATGTTTCAGTTCTTGTTCTTCTAGATCTCAGTGCATTTGACACTGTCGACACCAAATCCTTCTACAGAGGCTAGAAAACCATTTAGGCATTCGTGGAACTGCTCTTAACTGGTTTAAATCTTACCTGTCGGATAGAACGCACTATGAACATGTCAACCACCTCTCATCGACACACACTAAGGTCAGCTATGGTGTCCCACAAGGTTCTGTTCTTGGTCCAATACTATTCACATTCTATATGCTCCCACTAGGGGACTTGATTAGAAGACACTCTATACATTTTCACCCAACTTTACCTGTCCATGAAGCCAGATGAAAGAATTCAGCTACACAATTACAGTCCTGTATCACAGATATCAAGTCATGAATGACCAAAAACTTCCTCCTACTGAACTCGGAAAAGACTGAGGTTTTACTAGTTGGTTCACAACATCTCAGAAAATCATTAACTAATGATCTTTACAAAATGGACTTGCTCCTGCTACGAGCACCACTGTAAAGAATCAGTGTCTGCTTTGACGAGGACTTATCATTTAACTCACACATAAAACAAATCTCACGGACAGCTTACTTCCACCTTCGTAACATTTCAAAAATCAGGCATTTCCTTCCTTTAGATGCTGCTGAGAGCTCATCCATGCTTTTGTTACCTCCAGGCTGGACTATTGTAACTCTCTTCTGTCAGGATGTTCTAAAAAGTCTCTCAGAATCTTCAGCTCATTCATCTGCAGCTCGTGTCCTGACTAAGACTAAGAGGCGCGAACACACCTGTACTGTCTTCCCTACATTGGCTTCCTGTAGAATTTAGAATACAATTTAAAATCCTTCTCCTAACCTATAAAGCCTTACATGGTCTAGCACCAACATACATTAAAGATCTAATCCAAACTTACCAACCCTCAAGGACCTTACGATCCCTAAACTCTGATCTACTAGTTATACCACAAATCTCTAAATGTAGATTCGGAGCCAGGGCCTTCAGTTTTCAAGCCCCTGTACTGTGGAACAAACTACCGGCTTCAGTCCGGAGGGCAGACACCCTCTCTATGTTTAAAAATAATCTTAAAACCTTACTTTTCGATAAAGCCTATAATTAACTTGACTGTTTATCTCTAGCTGTCATAACTAACAAAACTTTTATCTTAGCTGCTATAGGCTGAGAATGCTGGAGGAGTTTTAGTTTTAGTTTTAGACACCGAGCTCTGTATATCCTTCTTTTCTCGCCGGGGCCGTTCTGGCTTGGCCGGTTCGGGTGTGGGGGTCCGGCGGGTGGGGCCTGTGGGTGCCTTGGGCCTGGTGGTGGTGACCGCTGATGCCGCGATGGCCCCGTGTGCCGGCGGGGGGGTGGCCCGCTTGGTGGTGTGTGGGGGCTGGTGCTGGCGGGGGTGGTTGGGGTGGTGGATGGGGGGTTGCGCTGGGGGCGGTGCTGGGGCTGGGGGGTTGCTGGTCCCACTGACGGGGTTGGCGGGTGAACCGTTAGGGGTGGGGCTGGGGCTGGCCGGGTGTTCTGGATGACATTCCGGCCCCGATGGCTTCGCCTGGTCTGTGGTGGGGGGCCTGTCTTGGGGTGGGTGTCTGCTGCAGCGGTGGCTGTGGTCCTCTACCCGCCCTCTGTGGTTGGGGAGTTTGTCGCCCTTGGTCCTGGGGGTTCGTGGCCGGGTTGGTCGGTCTTTCGGGGGCTTCCCGGGTGGGGGGGGCCACATTGGGGGGACGGCGGAGGCATTGGGCAGACCCATGTTACCGTAGAGACCATGTACCGCCCATGCAAGTGCTGCTGTCCCCCTGGGTGCTGCATGGTGGGTGGGGGCGGGGGCTGGGGGTCAGTACGTGTGATGGGCGGGGCCTCTGCACCTTAGAGACCGTGGACCGCCCATGGAATACTGCTGGCCCCCCAAACTTCCCTCATGACATGGGGGAGGTGGGCTGCGGCTGTTGGGGACGGTCTACAGTTCAAGGATTGGGGGCCGTTCCCGGACAGCTGCAGCCCCATTGCCCCCGCCCTGCCCGCACAACCGTGGCCCCCCTGTGACCCGGGGGACCTGGACCGGTGCCTGGCCATTGCTCCCCCGGGCTCATGCGGTGGCACTCGACCCGGCTACTGGCCGTGTCCGCAGGGTATTGGGGGGGGCTCCGCCGCCGCTGCTGTGGTGGATCCCTATCTCCTTGACTGGTCTCCCGCGGGTTCCTGCCGCGGCTTGGGCCCCTGTGTCTGGATCTGCTGTGCTAGGTATGTGCCCTCTGGCCTGGCTATTTCAACCCCCCCCCCCCCCTCTCCCCTCTATATATCTTCACCCGTCACCGGAGTCTGTATACCTGTGTATTGTATACATTTGTCCCAAACCCACACCTTTTTATTTCTCTCCCGGAGCCCCAGGGATCCACCTCCAGAGCTGCTGTTGATCCAGGGATCCACCTCCAGAGCTGCTGCTGATCCAGGATCTTCACCACGTCATCAGATCCCGAGTTCTCTCCAGCACCCCCATGGACCCTCCTACACTCTCCTCTTTTCTCTCACTATATCCTCCCTCACTCCTCTCCTTATCCATCTGTCTACCCCCCCATCCTTCCTCCCAGCCGGTCAAAGCGGCAGGCCGTCAACAATGAGTCTGGTTCCGCTCGAGGTTTCTGCCTTCTAAAAGGAAGTTTTTCCTCTCCATTGCTCACTGTACAGTGTTTTGTTTCTTGCTCTTTGTTGAATTGCTGGATCTATTTTTCCTTAATCAACTGTAGTCTTATTTCAACTGTATAGTGTCTTGAGATAACTTTGTTATGATAAGACACTTTAAATAAAATTGAATTGAATTGAATTGAATTGAATTGAATTGATTGGGAGAAGGTCATGTGGTCAGATGAAACCAAAGTAGAACTTTTTGGTATAAACTCAACTGGTCGTGTTTGGAGGATGAAGAATACTGAGTTGCATCCCAACAACACCAGACCTACTGTGAAGCATGGGGGTGGAAACATCATGCTTTGGGGCTGTTATTCTGCTAAGGGGACAAGACGACTGATCCGTGTTCAGATAAGAATGAATGTATCGTGAGATTTTGAGCCAAAACCTCCTTCCATCAGTGAGAGCTTTGAAGATGAAACGTGGGTCTTCCAGCAGGACAATGATCCCAAACACATCGCCCGGGCAACGAAGGAGTGGCTCCGTAAGAAGCATTTGAAAGTCCTGGAGTGGCCTAGCCAGTCTCCAGACCTCAACCCCATAGAAAATCTGTGGAGGGAGTTGAAAGTCTGTGTTGCTCGGCGACAAAACATCACTGCTCTCGAGAAGATCTGCATGGAGGAATGGACCAAAATACCAGCTCCTGTGTGTGCAAACCTGGTAAAGACCTATAGTATCGTTTGACCTGTTATTGCCAACAAAGGTTATATTACAAAGTATTGAGTTGATTTTTTGTTATTGACCAAATACTTATTTTCCACCATAATTTACAAATAAATTCTTTAAAAAGTGAATTCCTGGATTTTTGAACATTTGAAGTGTACCTATGATGACAATTACAGACCTTTTGTCATTATTTTAAGTGGGAGAACTTACACAATTGGTGGCTGACTAAATACTTTTTTGTCCCACTGTATATGTCTATATAAGGTTCCGTCCCTTTATTCCATCGATCATCATGGGAAATGTACGTTCGATCGTGAATAAAACGGACGAGCTTGCTGCGCTGACCCGGCATCAGAGAGACTTCCGGGAGAGCAGCCTTCTATGTTTCACGGAGACCTGGCTGACGGAGAAGATCCCAGACTCTGTTGTTTCCCTGGAGGGGTTCAAGATGGTGCGTGCCGACCGGGACATGGATGGAAAGAGGAGAGGAGGAGGAGTGGCGGTGTTTATTAATGAGAGATGGAGCGATCCCACGTCGCATTAAAGAACAAGTGTGCACTAAGGACATAGAGTTGGTTGCGGTGGGCATCATCCGCCCGTATTACATCCCGAGGGAGTTCTCACATGTGATTGTGTTCACTGTTTACATTCCTCTGAGCGCCTCAGTGTCGGACCTGCAGCTCAAACACCCGAACTCTCTCCTGCTCATTAACGGAGATTTCAACCATGCCTCACTTTCCTCCATTCTTCCCACCTTCACACAATACGTGAAGTGCCACACCCGGGAGGACAAGACTCTGGACCTTTTATATGCAAATGTAAAAGGTGCCTACACCTCCACCGCCCTGCCCCCCCTCGGCCGCTCTGATCACAACCTGATACGTCTGCGACCTGAATACACTCCCATGGTGAGGAGACAGCCTGCACAGAAAAGAACTGTTAAGATGTGGAATGATGAAGCCAAGGAGAGGCTGAGAGACTGCTTTGAGTCTACAGACTGGAGCGTGTTCTCTCATGGTGATGACATCGACACCTTCAATGACCATTCCATGGATTACATAAAGTTCTGTGAGGACAACGTCACACCGACCCGCAAGGTGCGGTGCTTTGCCAACACCAAGCCATGGGTGACCCCTCAACTTCAAGTTCTGCTGAACAAGAAGAAGAGGGTGTTTGCTTCAGGGAGCAGAGAGGAGCTTAAAGAGGTCCAGCGAGAGCTCAAGAAGGCGATCAGGATGGCCAAGGAGGAATACAAGAGGAAACTGGAGGAGCAACTGGCGCAGGGCAACACAAGGGATGTGTGGAAAGGCCTGAAGAACATCTCAGGTCATGGCCAGAGTGGAGCCAGAGCCACAGCAGGGGGAGACCAAAGATGGGCCACTGAACTTAACCAGTATTTCAACCGGTTTTATCAGGGCCCCTCTCCCCCCTCCATCTCTGCCCCCCACTCTTCACAAAGCTGTTTTTCCCCTGCTTCAGCCCCCTCCCCCCAACTGTTCTCACCTCCAAGCCACCTTTCTCCCCCCCAACAAGCCCTACTGCCTCAGCTGCCCAACCCCCCACAGCCACCTCTCTCTGTTACATCTGAACAGGTGAGGAGAGAATTAAGGCGACTGAAGATCAGGAAAGCTGCTGGACCAGATGGACTCAGCCCCAGACTGCTCAGGGACTGTGCTGATCAACTTTGTGAGTTGTTCACACACATCTTCAACCTGAGCCTCAAACTGGAGAAGGTCCCGGTCCAGTGGAAGATCTCCTGTGTGGTTCCGGTTCCCAAGGCGGTACACGCGAAGGAGCCGAGCCACTTCAGACCAGTCACCCTGACCTCCCATCTGATGAAGACCTTGGAGAGGCTGGTACTCCGCGAGCTACGCACGACGGTGAGCTCTGCATTGGATCCGCTGCAGTTGGCCTACAGGCCAAAGATGGGGGTGGACGACACCGTCATCTACCTGCAGCACCGGGCACTGACTCATCTGGAAGCCGCCGGTAGCACTGTGAGAGTCATGTTTTTTGACTTCTCAAGTGCTTTCAACACCATCCAGCCGGCGCTGCTAAGGAAGAAGATGGAGGACGCAGGAGTTGGGACACAGCTGGCAGCATGGACGATGGACTACCTCACCAACAGGCCGCAGTATATGAGGCTGCAGGACTGCAGGTCTGAGGTGACCATCTGCAGCACCGGGGTGCCTCCAGGGACAGTGCTGTCACCTTTCCTTTTTTCACTCTACACGGCCTACTTTACCTATGACTCCAGCAGCTGTCACCTCCAGAAGTTTTCTGACGACTCGGCCATTGTGGGCTGCGTGTCTGGGGGGGCGAGCTGGAGTACAGGTCAGTCATCAAGGACTTTGTTGACTGGTGTGAGAGCAACTACCTTTGCTTAAACACCGGTAAGACAAGGGAGATGGTGATTGACTTCAGGAAAAAGTCTCCACCACATCAACCGGTGAGCATCCAGGGCTCGGACATTGAGCTGGTGGACAGCTTCAAATACCTGGTGTTCACCTCAACAATAAACTGAACTGGTCCACACACATCAACGCCGTGTATAAGAAGGGCCGAAGTCGCCTCCACCTCCTGGGGAGACTGAGGTCCTTCGGAGTGTGCAGACCACTTTTAAGGACCTTTCATGACTCCGTGGTAGCCTCTGCTATCCACTACGCTGTGGTCTGCTGGGGAGCAGGCAGCACGGACCGGGACAGGAAGAGACTGAACAGGCTGGTCACGAGGGCCGGCTCTGTTCTGGGCCGCTCGCTGGACTCGGTGGAGGAGGTGGGAGAGAGGAGGAGGTGGAGGAGGTGGGAGAGAGGAGGACACTCTCCAGACTATCCTCCATCAGGGACAACGCTCTTCACCCACTGCACCTGCCACTGAAGGAGCTGAGTGGCTCAGGCCCCCCAGTGTAGGTCCCCCAGTGTAGGACGGAGCGTTATAGAAGGTCCTTCATCCCAACTGGTGTCAGGATATTTAACTCTCTACTTTAAATATCCTGATGCTAATCCGTAGTGTGTTTTTCTTCTTGTGTGTTTTTTATTTATTTTATTTTTTTCCCGTTTTTATTTCTATTTTATTTTATTTTATTCTATTTTATTTTGTTAATAGTGTTAAATTTCTAATTTTTGTAAATAATTGTATATTCTTAAGATCGTTTTTATTTTATTTTGTATTATCTCTTTTATTATTTCTTTTTCCTTGCACTTTATTTTTTTTTAAACTGCGCTGTTGTGAAAGTGTGTTTCCCTCTGGATGAATAAAGCTTTTCTATTCTATTCTATTCTATTCTATATATAGTATATATGTCTATATATATAGTATATATGTCTATATATATAGACATATATATACAGTATATATAGTCATATATAGCATATATGTCTATATATATAGAAATATATATATATATAGTCATATATAGTATATATGTCTATATATATAGACATATATATATATATAGTCATATATAGTATATATGTCTATATATATAGACATATATACTATATATGACACACAGATCACAGGATCACTGGATCACAGGATCACTGGTTCACTGGTTCACTGGATCACAGGATCACAGGATCACTGGTTCACTGGTTCACTAGTTCACTGGTTCACTGGATCACAGGATCACAGGATCACTGGTTCACTGTTTCACTGGATCACAGGATCACTGGTTCACTGGATCACAGGATCACTGGTTCACTGGTTCACTGGTTCACTAGTTCACTGGTTCACTGGATCACAGGATCACTGGTTCACTGTTTCACTGGATCACAGGATCACAGGATCACAGGTTCACTAGTTCACTGGTTCACTGGTTCACTGGATCACAGGATCACTGGATCACTGGTTCACTGGATCACTGGATCACAGGATCACTGGTTCACTGGATCACAGGATCACTGTCCCGAACGACCAACAAATAGGTCCATTATTTAAAAACTGTTAGTTGTTGACTCAAGGATTTCTTCTGTCTATGCCTGAGCTTTTCAGCACCTTTGCGTTTTTTATGCTCTATTTTTCCAAAACTAGCTTCTTATCAATTGTATATCAAAGTTCTAGCTCCGCTACAGCAGCTTGATTGACAGGTGAGAAATGGGTGGGACTTACCTTCCGAGACCAAATGTGATTGGCTGTCAGCATAAACGTGAACACACGGAGAATCACAACAATAGTTCGACCCACACATGTTGGCCGATCAGCCTTTTTTTCACACACCGGCCTGTCGGCCCACGTTCCCAAAAACCCACCGGACCACCAGGGAAGTCCTCGGTAACCCCGTACGACAGTCCGCCCTTGACCTCAGGTGTAGACCAGCGTGAGACTTGTTTCTTCACAGGTGAGACTGCAACACCAGACTCACCTGTGTCGGGTTTCCACTGTGAACCAGGACAGTCTCACGGTTTGTTGATGCAGTGGATGTGGATCAGGTGCAGGTGCATGTGCAGGTGCGGGTGCGGGTGCAGGTGCAGGTGCAGGTGCGGGTGCGGGTGCAGGTGCGGGTGCGGGTGCGGGTGCGGGTGCGGGTGCGGGTGCGGGTGCGGGTGCGGGTGCAGGTGCGGGTGCAGGTGCAGGTGCAGGTGCAGGTGCAGGTGCAGGTGCAGGTGCAGGTGCAGGTGCAGGTGCAGGTGCAGGTGCAGGTGCAGGTGCAGGTGCAGGTGCGGTTTTCTTTTGTTGCACTAAGAAGGGTTGATGTTCGAGCTGTGAGTGACAAACCATTAGTTCTACTGTTATTTCAAAAGTTATTTCCTGGTTCTTGTTGTGGAGTCTCAGGACCTGAGGTCCCTCAAACACCTGGATCCTCCTGTCACCGACGGACCTCCTCAGCTTGGATGGTCTCCTTCCCCTCGACTCCTCCTTCACAGACTCCAGGGGGCGCTCCAGGACATCCTGTCAAGTGTTCAAAGTCGAGAGACCCGGATGCGGAAACAGTTCAGTGTCTTCAGGTAGAAGTCCAAAGAGATTGAATACAGTCCGTAAGAAGTCCAGGTCATCCACAGTAGAACAGGTAAACAGGAGCTCAGGACGAGGGCAGGGGCGCGGCTGGCGGCAACTAAAAGAAGATAAAGAAAAACTCACGTTAGGAACTAAAGACGCCGACAACGTCAGAACAGACGAGGTTCGAAAAACTCAGTATTACGATCCAGAGACAACAAAGGATTCAAACCTATGTCAGGAAACGAAATAATCGATTCTTCCGGGACGAGATGCTCCTTAAGAATGAGAAGAACCGTGCACCCCATGAAAAACAGGGGCGTCACATGGTCAACATGAGATGTCCTTCCTTATGAGTCTGTCCAGCTGAACTCTGCTGTGGAGCTGCTCCCCCGACAGAACACGCCACAGAAGACGAGAAGAACCGAGTCATAAGAAGACTGGTGGCCCCTGAACTCCAAAGGTCCTCAGTCTCCAGAAAAGATAGAGCAGCAGTGTAGTCCTTCCATCTGTGTTTGAGGTGAACACCAGGAGCTTGTAGGAAGTCACCATCTCAATGTCCTGTCCATGGATGTTCAATGGTGATGGGGGATGGGGGGGAACCACGACCACAACCAGCTCCTCGGTCTTACTGGATTTAATCTGGAGCTGTTTTTTCTGGAACCGGTCCACAAAGTCCTGGACAAGTCCTGGATACGACTGGCGGAGTCTTCTGAGAACTTCTGCAGGTGACAGGTGTGAGAGGTCTGCAGTGTGAAGTACCGTTCCCTGAGGGGCTCCACACTGACCAGAACACACATGCCCGGTTCTCCCGTACTGTGGAGGCTCGTGAGGTAGTCCACAATCCAGCCTGTGAGGTGTGGCTCCTCTCCAGACAGCTCCAGCTTGTCCCTCAGGATGTCCTGATGGTGTTGAAAGCACAGCTTAGGTCCAGGAATCCTAACAGAGCTTCCAGGGGCCTCCAGGTGAGAAGGGGCTCGATGGAGATGATGTCAGGCTGGTACACAAGTCCATGGAAGAGCTCACCAGAGGACGCAGGTGATCAAGGACCAGACGCTCCAAGGCCTTCATAAGGTGGGACGTCAAGGCCACTGGTCTGTAGCAGCTGAGGTCCTGAGGGTGCTGGGTCTTTGGCACCAGAACCACAGAGTCTTCAGAGGAGTGACTCTCTTCCCAGGTTCTTGTTGAACAGATGGTTCCACTCTACTGGACAGAGAAGGTCCTGAGCAGCCTGGAACCGTCTGGTCCTGCTGCCTTCATGTTCTTCATTCTCCTCCGTTGGTTCCTCACCTGGAGGGGTGTGAGGGACAGGTTGGAGTAGGAGGCAGTGTTTCCTGTGAGGTCCGAGGGCTGAGACATCACATGGTGCTGTGGGAGGTGAAGTTGGGTTGAATACAGAGGAGGAGGTGGTGGAGCAGCAGGACGATGGGCAGATGCAAAGTAGTTATTAAGTTCATCTGCTGCCAGAAAGTTCAACTTCTGGTGACCAGAGATGCTTTTTATTATTGCTAAACTTCCCTGGTGTTGTGGTTCTCCAGCCGTCCCTCCATGTTCCTCCTGAAGCAGTCCTTCGCCTCCCTGATCCTCCTTCTCAGCTCCCTCTGGACAGAGACACTTTGTCACCTAACTTAAATACTTCTCCTTTAAGAGAGCCTGAATGCCAGGATGTATCCAGGTTTATACTGACAAGATGTCCTCCTTGTGAGCGTCACTGAATGTTTCCCATCCAGTGGTTATGAAGCCGTCCTTCAGACCTTCTTCCTCAGACCACTGTTCAACTGAGCCGGACACAGCTGGTTCTAGTGTCTTGTGTGCAGGAAGAAGAGAAACCAGACTGTTGTCCACTCGTCCTAAGGGAGGAAGAGAGGATGATGGGTATCCAAGTCTAGTGTTCTATTGTCTCTGGCGGTACATGTGACTGGATGAACCTGGACAGGAGGACAGAGAAGCTTCACTCAAACCACCGGAGACACCAGTGACATCAAACCACCGACAACATGTGAAAACTAACGTTGAAGGTCGTTGAGAAGTTTCATCTCGCGCCCGATTCTTCAGCGACAGGAACCAGGATGGACACACACACACACACACACACACACACACACACACACACACACACACACACACACACAAGCAAACTGTGGTCAACTGTGATCAACAGCTGATCAACAGCTGGTCAACAGCTGATCAACAGCTGATCAACAGCTGGTCAAAAGCTGATCAACAGCTGATCAACAGCTGGTCAACAGCTGATCAACAGCTGATCAACAGCTGGTCAACAGCTGATCAACAGCTGATCAACAGCTGGTCAACAGCTGATCAACAGCTGATCAACAGCTGATCAACAGCTGATCAACAGCTGGTCAACAGCTGATCAACAGCTGATCAACAGCTGGTCAACAGCTGATCAACAGCTGATCAACAGCTGATCAACAGCTGATCAACAGCTGATCAACAGCTGATCAACAGCTGGTCAACAGCTGATCAACAGCTGGTCAACAGCTGATCAACAGCTGGTCAACAGCTGATCAACAGCTGATCAACAGCTGATCAACAGCTGATCAACAGCTGGTCAACAGCTGATCAACAGCTGATCAACAGCTGATCAACAGCTGGTCAACAGCTGATCAACAGCTGATCAACAGCTGATCAACAGCTGATCAACAGCTGGTCAACAGCTGATCAACAGCTGATCAACAGCTGATCAACAGCTGATCAACAGCTGGTCAACAGCTGATCAACAGCTGATCAACAGCTGATCAACAGCTGGTCAACAGCTGATCAACAGCTGATCAACAGCTGGTCAACAGCTGATCAACAGCTGATCAACAGCTGGTCAACAGCTGATCAACAGCTGATCAACAGCTGGTCAACAGCTGATCAACAGCTGGTCAACAGCTGATCAACAGCTGATCAACAGCTGGTCAACAGCTGATCAACAGCTGGTCAACAGCTGATCAACAGCTGGTCAACAGCTGATCAACAGCTGGTCAACAGCTGATCAACAGCTGGTCAACAGCTGATCAACAGCTGATCAACAGCTGGTCAACAGCTGATCAACAGCTGATCAACAGCTGATCAACAGCTGGTCAACAGCTGATCAACAGCTGGTCAACAGCTGATCAACAGCTGATCAACAGCTGATCAACAGCTGATCAACAATCCAGTGCACAAAAAAAAAGTTGCCAAAAGTTGGTTATTCGACTAGAGATTTGTAATTGAGGTTCTCAGTTGTTCCGACAATGAAGGAAAGAGAAAATGAACCCAAAGAAAAAGACTGGCCATCAAGAGACGTCGTTACCTGGAGGCTCCACTGTTGACGCTGATGCTGAGAAATAACTCCAGCGAACGATGACTTGGAAAGAAACGTCTGAACCAAGAGTTTCTATTTATTCTGTTTTTTTAATTTATTTATTACCCAATTAATGATATTATCGTTTCAAAGTATTATTATTGAACTTGTTGTCTTGTCAACGTCTATCGTTTGTACAAATCATTTGTTCGATGAATCTAAAGTGCTTTTGAAGTTTTTCAACTATTATCGATTTAATAACTTGTTGATTTAATAATGAATGTTTATTTTATAAAGATTCAAACTATTGTTTGAATCCAGAAACACATTTAGTTGTCATTTTGTGAAAACTTTTGAATAATGATTTACTGCAGTATTTACCTTTGATAGTATAACTTCAAAACAAGATGAATTCAAGTCTGAATAATGGACTTTTTATTTTAACTATTAATGTAGTGACGCATGTTCACCACACGAGGGAGTCATTGTCGCGCAAAGTCCGTTTTCATTTTATTTCATTTCACTTCGATGTTCTGTGACGTCATCACGACACAACTGACAAATCCTTGCTGTTGTTTATTTTCTCAGAGCAGCGAGAACTAAAAATAACTTTGGTTCTAGTTTGTTTTGTTGATTGACAGGTCCAGGCTTCACGTGTTGGGGGAGGGGCGGGCAGAGGGGGCGTGGCCTGATGGATTTACTGACTCAGACTGAACTGCTCTGATCCGCTTCTGTCACACACACACACACACACACACACACACACACACACACACACACACACACACACACACACACACACAGTTGTGTGTTTCATGTGTGACACTTGACGATGCGGGTCTGTTTTTAGTCACTCAGAGATCCTGGTCTCTGCCGGACTCTTGCCTGGACTCTTCTCTGGACCCTTCTCTGGACTCTTCTCTGGACTCTTCTCTGGACCCTTCTCTGGACTCTTCTCTGGACTCTTCCCTGGACTCTTCTCTGGACTCTTCTCTGGACTCTTCTCTGGACTCTTCCCTGGACTCTTCTCTGGACTCTTCTCTGGACTCTTCTCTGGACCCTTCCCTGGACTCTTCTCTGGACTCTTCTCTGGACTCTTCTCTGGACTCTTCCCTGGACTCTTCTCTGGACTCTTCCCTGGACTCTTCTCTGGACCCTTCCCTGGACTCTTCCCTGGACTCTTCCCTGGACTCTTCTCTGGACTCTTCTCTGGACTCTTCTCTGGACTCTTCTCTGGACCCTTCCCTGGACTCTTCTCTGGACTCTTCTCTGGACCCTTCCCTGGACTCTTCTCTGGACTCTTCTCTGGACTCTTCTCTGGACTCTTCTCTGGACCCTTCCCTGGACTCTTCTCTGGACTCTTCTCTGGACTCTTCTCTGGACCCTTCCCTGGACTCTTCCCTGGACTCTTCTCTGGACCCTTCCCTGGACTCTTCCCTGGACCCTTCCCTGGACTCTTGTATGGACTCACAATGACGAGCTTCGTGTGCAGGGTTCAGTTCCTGGACGACACTGATCCTTTCAACAGCACAAACTTCCCAGAACCCACCAGACCTCCTCAGTTCTCCTTCAGAGAAGATATTCCGCTCATCAACCAACTGGCCGGAGTTCACCGCCTCATCAGAGCTCCACACAAGGTACACATTCATGTGTTCACATGTTAGACATTCATGTGTTCATGTGTTAGACAGTCATGTGTTCACGTGTTAGACAGTCATGTGTTCACATGTTAGACATTCATGTGTTCATGTGTTAGACAGTCATGTGTTCATGTGTTAGACAGTCATGTGTTCACGTGTTAGACAGTCATGTGTTCATGTGTTAGACAGTCATGTGTTCACATGTTAGACAGTCATGTGTTCACGTGTTAGACAGTCATGTGTTCATGTGTTAGACAGTCATGTGTTCATGTGTTAGACAGTCATGTGTTCACATGTTAGACAGTCATGTGTTCACGTGTTAGACAGTCATGTGTTCATGTGTTAGACAGTCATGTGTTCACATGTTAGACAGTCATGTGTTCACATGTTAGACAGTCATGTGTTCACATGTTAGACAGTCATGTGTTCACATGTTAGACAGTCATGTGTTCATGTGTTAGACAGTCATGTGTTCATGTGTTAGACAGTCATGTGTTCACATGTTAGACAGTCATGTGTTCATGTGTTAGACAGTCATGTGTTCACATGTTAGACAGTCATGTGTTCACGTGTTAGATAGTCATGTGTTCATGTGTTAGACAGTCATGTGTTCACATGTTAGACAGTCATGTGTTCATGTGTTAGACAGTCATGTGTTCATGTGTTAGACAGTCATGTGTTCATGTGTTAGAGAGTCATGTGTTCACATGTTAGACAGTCATGTGTTCATGTGTTAGACAGTCATGTGTTCACATGTTAGACAGTCATGTGTTCATGTGTTAGACAGTCATGTGTTCACATGTTAGACAGTCATGTGTTCATGTGTTAGACAGTCATGTGTTCACATGTTAGACAGTCATGTGTTCATGTGTTAGACAGTCATGTGTTCATGTGTTAGACAGTCATGTGTTCATGTGTTAGAGAGTCATGTGTTCACATGTTAGACAGTCATGTGTTCACATGTTAGACAGTCATGTGTTCATGTGTTAGACAGTCATGTGTTCATGTGTTAGACAGTCATGTGTTCACATGTTAGACAGTCATGTGTTCATGTGTTAGACAGTCATGTGTTCACATGTTAGACAGTCATGTGTTCACGTGTTAGATAGTCATGTGTTCATGTGTTAGACAGTCATGTGTTCACATGTTAGACAGTCATGTGTTCATGTGTTAGACAGTCATGTGTTCATGTGTTAGACAGTCATGTGTTCATGTGTTAGAGAGTCATGTGTTCACATGTTAGACAGTCATGTGTTCATGTGTTAGACAGTCATGTGTTCACATGTTAGACAGTCATGTGTTCATGTGTTAGACAGTCATGTGTTCACATGTTAGACAGTCATGTGTTCATGTGTTAGACAGTCATGTGTTCATGTGTTAGACAGTCATGTGTTCATGTGTTAGAGAGTCATGTGTTCACATGTTAGACAGTCATGTGTTCACATGTTAGACAGTCATGTGTTCATGTGTTAGACAGTCATGTGTTCACATGTTAGACAGTCATGTGTTCATGTGTTAGACAGTCATGTGTTCACATGTTAGACAGTCATGTGTTCATGTGTTAGACAGTCATGTGTTCACATGTTAGACAGTCATGTGTTCATGTGTTAGACAGTCATGTGTTCATGTGTTAGACAGTCATGTGTTCATGTGTTAGAGAGTCATGTGTTCACATGTTAGACAGTCATGTGTTCACGTGTTAGACAGTCATGTGTTCATGTGTTAGACAGTCATGTGTTCACATGTTAGACAGTCATGTGTTCATGTGTGTACATGTAATATTCCCAGAAGAAGAACTTGTTTCCTTCATGTACAACAAGTGTTCTATGTGGTAGAACTTCAGTTCCTGAAGCACCTTCATCTGCCGGTGGCTTCATGAGTGAGGATCAGAGGAACAACCAGTTGCACTAGAAAGTCACTTCTGTGCCTTCGATGATCTTCAGACAGTCGCGAGTTCAAATCCAGCTCAACTTCTTCCTGTTCTTCCTGTTCTTCCTGTTCTTCATGTTCTTCATGTTCTTCATGTTCTTCATGTTCTTCATGTTCTTCATGTTCTTCATGACTCCAGTGAAAGACTCTAATTATACTCAAGTGATCATGTGACAGTGACAGCTGCGCCCGGAGTGAAACCAGAGACTCTGAGCTGAGAGACCGAAGAGTCCAGACCTTTAGCTGAGAGACTTTACCACAGGCCAGGAGACATTTGGAAAGTGACCTTCAAGATCTACAAGTGGAAGTGTAGATGTTACTGGAGTGAAGAACAAGTGATGAGAGGAGCAGATGTAGATGTTACTGGAGTGAAGAACAAGTGATGAGAGGAGCAGGTGTAGATGTTACTGGAGTGAAGAACAAGTGATGAGAGGAGCAGATGTAGATGTTACTGGAGTGAAGAACAAGTGATGACAGGAGCAGGTTTAGATGTTACTGGAGTGAAGAACAAGTGATGAGAGGAGCAGGTGTAGATGTTACTGGAGTGAAGAACAAGTGATGAGAGGAGCAGATGTAGATGTTACTGGAGTGAAGAACAAGTGATGAGAGGAGCAGATGTAGATGTTACTGGAGTGAAGAACAAGTGATGAGAGGAGCAGATGTAGATGTTACTGGAGTGAAGAACAAGTGATGAGAGGAGCAGGTGTAGATGTTACTGGAGTGAAGAACAAGTGATGAGAGGAGCAGGTGTAGATGTTACTGGAGTGAAGAACAAGTGATGAGAGGAGCAGGTGTAGATGTTACTGGAGTGAAGAACAAGTGATGAGAGGAGCAGGTGTAGATGTTACTGGAGTGAAGAACAAGTGATGAGAGGAGCAGGTGTAGATGTTACTGGAGTGAAGAACAAGTGATGAGAGGAGCAGATGTAGATGTTACTGGAGTGAAGAACAAGTGATGAGAGGAGCAGATGTAGATGTTACTGGAGTGAAGAACAAGTGATGAGAGGAGCAGATGTAGATGTTACTGGAGTGAAGAACAAGTGATGAGAGGAGCAGATGTAGATGTTACTGGAGTGAAGAACAAGTGATGAGAGGAGCAGATGTAGATGTTACTGGAGTGAAGAACAAGTGATGAGAGGAGCAGGTGTAGATGTTACTGGAGTGAAGAACAAGTGATGAGAGGAGCAGATGTAGATGTTACTGGAGTGAAGAACAAGTGATGAGAGGAGCAGATGTAGATGTTACTGGAGTGAAGAACAAGTGTTGAGAGGAGCAGATGTAGATGTTACTGGAGTGAAGAACAAGTGATGAGAGGAGCAGATGTAGATGTTACTGGAGTGAAGAACAAGTGATGAGAGGAGCAGGTGTAGATGTTACTGGAGTGAAGAACAAGTGATGAGAGGAGCAGGTGTAGATGTTACTGGAGTGAAGAACAAGTGATGAGAGGAGCAGATGTAGATGTTACTGGAGTGAAGAACAAGTGATGAGAGGAGCAGGTGTAGATGTTACTGGAGTGAAGAACAAGTGATGAGAGGAGCAGGTGTAGATGTTACTGGAGTGAAGAACAAGTGATGAGAGGAGCAGATGTAGATGTTACTGGAGTGAAGAACAAGTGATGAGAGGAGCAGATGTAGATGTTACTGGAGTGAAGAACAAGTGATGAGAGGAGCAGATGTAGATGTTACTGGAGTGAAGAACAAGTGATGAGAGGAGCAGATGTAGATGTTACTGGAGTGAAGAACAAGTGATGAGAGGAGCAGGTGTAGATGTTACTGGAGTGAAGAACAAGTGATGAGAGGAGCAGATGTAGATGTTACTGGAGTGAAGAACAAGTGATGAGAGGAGCAGATGTAGATGTTACTGGAGTGAAGAACAAGTGATGAGAGGAGCAGATGTAGATGTTACTGGAGTGAAGAACAAGTGATGAGAGGAGCAGGTGTAGATGTTACTGGAGTGAAGAACAAGTGATGAGAGGAGCAGATGTAGATGTTACTGGAGTGAAGAACAAGTGATGAGAGGAGCAGATGTAGATGTTACTGGAGTGAAGAACAAGTGATGAGAGGAGCAGATGTAGATGTTACTGGAGTGAAGAACAAGTGATGAGAGGAGCAGGTGTAGATGTTACTGGAGTGAAGAACAAGTGATGAGAGGAGCAGATGTAGATGTTACTGGAGTGAAGAACAAGTGATGAGAGGAGCAGATGTAGATGTTACTGGAGTGAAGAACAAGTGATGAGAGGAGCAGGTGTAGATGTTACTGGAGTGAAGAACAAGTGATGAGAGGAGCAGGTGTAGATGTTACTGGAGTGAAGAACAAGTGATGAGAGGAGCAGGTGTAGATGTTACTGGAGTGAAGAACAAGTGATGAGAGGAGCAGATGTAGATGTTACTGGAGTGAAGAACAAGTGATGAGAGGAGCAGGTGTAGATGTTACTGGAGTGAAGAACAAGTGATGAGAGGAGCAGGTGTAGATGTTACTGGAGTGAAGAACAAGTGATGAGAGGAGCAGGTGTAGATGTTACTGGAGTGAAGAACAAGTGATGAGAGGAGCAGGTGTAGATGTTACTGGAGTGAAGAACAAGTGATGAGAGGAGCAGGTGTAGATGTTACTGGAGTGAAGAACAAGTGATGAGAGGAGCAGGTGTAGATGTTACTGGAGTGAAGAACAAGTGATGAGAGGAGCAGGTGTAGATGTTACTGGAGTGAAGAACAAGTGATGAGAGGAGCAGATGTAGATGTTACTGGAGTGAAGAACAAGTGATGAGAGGAGCAGATGTAGATGTTACTGGAGTGAAGAACAAGTGATGAGAGGAGCAGATGTAGATGTTACTGGAGTGAAGAACAAGTGATGAGAGGAGCAGATGTAGATGTTACTGGAGTGAAGAACAAGTGATGAGAGGAGCAGATGTAGATGTTACTGGAGTGAAGAACAAGTGATGAGAGGAGCAGGTGTAGATGTTACTGGAGTGAAGAACAAGTGATGAGAGGAGCAGATGTAGATGTTACTGGAGTGAAGAACAAGTGATGAGAGGAGCAGGTGTAGATGTTACTGGAGTGAAGAACAAGTGATGAGAGGAGCAGATGTAGATGTTACTGGAGTGAAGAACAAGTGATGAGAGGAGCAGATGTAGATGTTACTGGAGTGAAGAACAAGTGATGAGAGGAGCAGATGTAGATGTTACTGGAGTGAAGAACAAGTAATGAAAGGAGCAGATGTAGATGTTACTGGAGTGAAGAACAAGTGATGAGAGGAGCAGATGTAGATGTTACTGGAGTGAAGAACAAGTGATGAGAGGAGCAGGTGTAGATGTTACTGGAGTGAAGAACAAGTGATGAGAGGAGCAGATGTAGATGTTACTGGAGTGAAGAACAAGTGATGAGAGGAGCAGGTGTAGATGTTAATGGAGTGAAGAACAAGTGATGAGAGGAGCAGATGTAGATGTTACTGGAGTGAAGAACAAGTGATGAGAGGAGCAGATGTAGATGTTACTGGAGTGAAGAACAAGTGATGAGAGGAGCAGATGTAGATGTTACTGGAGTGAAGAACAAGTGATGAGAGGAGCAGGTGTAGATGTTACTGGAGTGAAGAACAAGTGATGAGAGGAGCAGATGTAGATGTTACTGGAGTGAAGAACAAGTAATGAAAGGAGCAGATGTAGATGTTACTGGAGTGAAGAACAAGTGATGAGAGGAGCAGATGTAGATGTTACTGGAGTGAAGAACAAGTGATGAGAGGAGCAGATGTAGATGTTACTGGAGTGAAGAACAAGTGATGAGAGGAGCAGGTGTAGATGTTACTGGAGTGAAGAACAAGTGATGAGAGGAGCAGATGTAGATGTTACTGGAGTGAAGAACAAGTGATGAGAGGAGCAGATGTAGATGTTACTGGAGTGAAGAACAAGTGATGAGAGGAGCAGGTGTAGATGTTACTGGAGTGAAGAACAAGTGATGAGAGGAGCAGATGTAGATGTTACTGGAGTGAAGAACAAGTGATGAGAGGAGCAGATGTAGATGTTACTGGAGTGAAGAACAAGTGATGAGAGGAGCAGATGTAGATGTTACTGGAGTGAAGAACAAGTGATGAGAGGAGCAGATGTAGATGTTACTGGAGTGAAGAACAAGTGATGAGAGGAGCAGATGTAGATGTTACTGGAGTGAAGAACAAGTGATGAGAGGAGCAGGTGTAGATGTTACTGGAGTGAAGAACAAGTGATGAGAGGAGCAGATGTAGATGTTAATGGAGTGAAGAACAAGTGATGAGAGGAGCAGGTGTAGATGTTACTGGAGTGAAGAACAAGTGATGAGAGGAGCAGATGTAGATGTTACTGGAGTGAAGAACAAGTGATGAGAGGAGCAGATGTAGATGTTACTGGAGTGAAGAACAAGTGATGAGAGGAGCAGATGTAGATGTTACTGGAGTGAAGAACAAGTGATGAGAGGAGCAGGTGTAGATGTTACTGGAGTGAAGAACAAGTGATGAGAGGAGCAGATGTAGATGTTACTGGAGTGAAGAACAAGTGATGAGAGGAGCAGATGTAGATGTTACTGGAGTGAAGAACAAGTGATGAGAGGAGCAGATGTAGATGTTACTGGAGTGAAGAACAAGTGATGAGAGGAGCAGATGTAGATGTTACTGGAGTGAAGAACAAGTGATGAGAGGAGCAGATGTAGATGTTACTGGAGTGAAGAACAAGTGATGAGAGGAGCAGATGTAGATGTTAATGGAGTGAAGAACAAGTGATGAGAGGAGCAGGTGTAGATGTTACTGGAGTGAAGAACAAGTGATGAGAGGAGCAGGTGTAGATGTTACTGGAGTGAAGAACAAGTGATGAGAGGAGCAGATGTAGATGTTACTGGAGTGAAGAACAAGTGATGAGAGGAGCAGATGTAGATGTTACTGGAGTGAAGAACAAGTGATGAGAGGAGCAGATGTAGATGTTACTGGAGTGAAGAACAAGTGATGAGAGGAGCAGATGTAGATGTAGATGTTACTGGAGTGAAGAACAAGTGATGAGAGGAGCAGGTGTAGATGTTACTGGAGTGAAGAACAAGTGATGAGAGGAGCAGATGTAGATGTTACTGGAGTGAAGAACAAGTGATGAGAGGAGCAGGTGTAGATGTTACTGGAGTGAAGAACAAGTGATGAGAGGAGCAGGTGTAGATGTTACTGGAGTGAAGAACAAGTGATGAGAGGAGCAGGTGTAGATGTTACTGGAGTGAAGAACAAGTGATGAGAGGAGCAGATGTAGATGTTACTGGAGTGAAGAACAAGTGATGAGAGGAGCAGGTGTAGATGTTACTGGAGTGAAGAACAAGTGATGAGAGGAGCAGATGTAGATGTTACTGGAGTGAAGAACAAGTGATGAGAGGAGCAGATGTAGATGTTACTGGAGTGAAGAACAAGTGATGAGAGGAGCAGATGTAGATGTTACTGGAGTGAAGAACAAGTGATGAGAGGAGCAGATGTAGATGTTACTGGAGTGAAGAACAAGTGATGAGAGGAGCAGGTGTAGATGTTACTGGAGTGAAGAACAAGTGATGAGAGGAGCAGATGTAGATGTTACTGGAGTGAAGAACAAGTGATGAGAGGAGCAGGTGTAGATGTTACTGGAGTGAAGAACAAGTGATGAGAGGAGCAGATGTAGATGTTACTGGAGTGAAGAACAAGTGATGAGAGGAGCAGATGTAGATGTTACTGGAGTGAAGAACAAGTGATGAGAGGAGCAGATGTAGATGTTACTGGAGTGAAGAACAAGTGATGAGAGGAGCAGATGTAGATGTTACTGGAGTGAAGAACAAGTGATGAGAGGAGCAGATGTAGATGTTACTGGAGTGAAGAACAAGTGATGAGAGGAGCAGATGTAGATGTTACTGGAGTGAAGAACAAGTGATGAGAGGAGCAGGTGTAGATGTTACTGGAGTGAAGAACAAGTGATGAGAGGAGCAGATGTAGATGTTACTGGAGTGAAGAACAAGTGATGAGAGGAGCAGATGTAGATGTTACTGGAGTGAAGAACAAGTGATGAGAGGAGCAGATGTAGATGTTACTGGAGTGAAGAACAAGTGATGAGAGGAGCAGGTGTAGATGTTACTGGAGTGAAGAACAAGTGATGAGAGGAGCAGATGTAGATGTTACTGGAGTGAAGAACAAGTGATGAGAGGAGCAGGTGTAGATGTTACTGGAGTGAAGAACAAGTGATGAGAGGAGCAGATGTAGATGTTAATGGAGTGAAGAACAAGTGATGAGAGGAGCAGGTGTAGATGTTACTGGAGTGAAGAACAAGTGATGAGAGGAGCAGGTGTAGATGTTACTGGAGTGAAGAACAAGTGATGAGAGGAGCAGGTGTAGATGTTACTGGAGTGAAGAACAAGTGATGAGAGGAGCAGGTGTAGATGTAGATGTTACTGGAGTGAAGAACAAGTGATGAGAGGAGCAGATGTAGATGTTACTGGAGTGAAGAACAAGTGATGAGAGGAGCAGATGTAGATGTTACTGGAGTGAAGAACAAGTGATGAGAGGAGCAGATGTAGATGTTACTGGAGTGAAGAACAAGTGATGAGAGGAGCAGGTGTAGATGTTACTGGAGTGAAGAACAAGTGATGAGAGGAGCAGATGTAGATGTTACTGGAGTGAAGAACAAGTGATGAGAGGAGCAGGTGTAGATGTTACTGGAGTGAAGAACAAGTGATGAGAGGAGCAGATGTAGATGTTACTGGAGTGAAGAACAAGTGATGAGAGGAGCAGATGTAGATGTTACTGGAGTGAAGAACAAGTGATGAGAGGAGCAGATGTAGATGTTACTGGAGTGAAGAACAAGTGATGAGAGGAGCAGATGTAGATGTTACTGGAGTGAAGAACAAGTGATGAGAGGAGCAGATGTAGATGTTACTGGAGTGAAGAACAAGTGATGAGAGGAGCAGATGTAGATGTTACTGGAGTGAAGAACAAGTGATGAGAGGAGCAGGTGTAGATGTTACTGGAGTGAAGAACAAGTGATGAGAGGAGCAGATGTAGATGTTACTGGAGTGAAGAACAAGTGATGAGAGGAGCAGATGTAGATGTTACTGGAGTGAAGAACAAGTGATGAGAGGAGCAGATGTAGATGTTACTGGAGTGAAGAACAAGTGATGAGAGGAGCAGGTGTAGATGTTACTGGAGTGAAGAACAAGTGATGAGAGGAGCAGATGTAGATGTTACTGGAGTGAAGAACAAGTGATGAGAGGAGCAGGTGTAGATGTTACTGGAGTGAAGAACAAGTGATGAGAGGAGCAGATGTAGATGTTAATGGAGTGAAGAACAAGTGATGAGAGGAGCAGGTGTAGATGTTACTGGAGTGAAGAACAAGTGATGAGAGGAGCAGGTGTAGATGTTACTGGAGTGAAGAACAAGTGATGAGAGGAGCAGGTGTAGATGTTACTGGAGTGAAGAACAAGTGATGAGAGGAGCAGGTGTAGATGTTACTGGAGTGAAGAACAAGTGATGAGAGGAGCAGGTGTAGATGTTACTGGAGTGAAGAACAAGTGATGAGAGGAGCAGATGTAGATGTTACTGGAGTGAAGAACAAGTGATGAGAGGAGCAGGTGTAGATGTAGATGTTACTAGCACTAATAATACTAATAATCTTAGTAATAATCATAGTAATAATCATAGTATTAATCATAGTAATAATCATAGTAATAATAATAGTAATAATCATAGTTATAATCATAGTAATAATCATAGTAATAATAATAGTAATAATCATTGTTATAATCATAGTAATAATCGTAGTAATAATCATAGTAATAATCGTAGTAATAATCATAGTAATAATAATAGTAATAAACACAGCAATAATAATCCTAATAATCATAGTAATAATCATAGTAATAATAATAGTAATAATCATAGTATTAATCATAGTAATAATCATAGTTATAATCATAGTAATAATCATAGTATTAATCATAGTAATAATCATAGTAATAATCATAGTAATAATCATAGTATTAATCATAGTAATAATCATAGTAATAATAATAGTAATAATCATAGTAATAATAATAATAATAATCATAGTAATAATCATAGTAATAATAATAGTAATAATCATAGTTATAATCATAGTAATAATCATAGTAATAATCATAGTAATAATCGTAGTAATAATCATAATAATAATCATAGTAATAATCGTAGTAATAATCATAGTAATAATCATAGTAATAATCATAGTAATAATCGTAGTAATAATCATAGTAATAATAATAGTAATAAACACAGCAATAATAATCCTAATAATCATAGATATAATCATAGTAATAATAATAGTAATAATCATAGTATTAATCATAGTAATAATCATAGTAATAATAATAGAAATAATCATAGTAATAATAATAGTAATAATCATAGTATTAATCATAGTAATAGTAATAATCATACTTATATAGTTATTATATATAGTTATTATGAGTAATAATCATAGTATTAATCACAATAATAGTAATAATCATACTTATAATAATAGTAATAATCATATTAATAATATTAATAATAATATAAGTAATAATATTAGTAATAATATTAGTAATAATAATAGTTATAATCATAGTAATAATCATACTTATAATAATAGTAATAATATTAGTAATAATATTAGTAATAATATTAGTAATAATAATAGTTATAATCATAGTAATAATCATACTTATAATAATAGTAATAATCATAGTAATAATATTAGTAATAATATAAGTAATAATATTAGTAATACTATTAGTAATACTATTAGTAATAATAATATTTATAATCATAGTAATAATCATAGTAATAATCATACTTATAATAATAGTAATAATATTAATAATAATATTAGTAATAATAATAGTTACTGTATAATCATAGTAATAATAATAGTAATAATCATAGTAATAATCATTGTAATAATCATAGTAATAATCATAGTAATAATCATACTAATAATATTGTAATAATCATAGTAATAATCATAGTATTAATCCTAGTAATACTCATAGCAATAATATTGTTAATACTTGTAAAATACTTTGATAATACTTGTCCACATGTCAACATGCTGCAGTGACACACGTCACTACATCAACAAACCGTCTCCTGTCGTTAGCTTGTTGTCGTAGCATCTACGTGTCACATGACTTCAGGCGACCTTGTAATGAAGACCGTTGTTGGTTCAGTGACCCACGAGCCAGGGCTTGAACCAATGCAAACAGGAAGTGAAAGTGGACGCACAACGACGCCGGGACAGCGACAACAACACAACAGTGATTAAAGGCGGACAGATGGCTCGACAACACAGATTACAGGATCACAGCGACACACTTGTGAGCTTCAGTGTGTGTAGTGTGTTCACCACAGTGATCGCACAAACACACAACTGTTGTCGTATCATTGTGTGTTTGTTAAGGTTTATGTGTGTGTGTGTGTGTGTTTGTTAAAGTGTGTATGTGTGTGTTTGTTAAAGTGTGTATGTGTGTGTTTGTAAAAGTGTGTGTGTGTGTTTGTTAAAGTGTGTGTGTGTGTGTGTGTGTTTGTTAAAGTGTGTATGTGTGTGTTTGTTAAAGTGTGTGTGTGTGTGTGTGTGTGTGTGTTTGTTAAAGTGTGTGTGTGTGTTTGTTAAAGTGTGTATGTGTGTGTTTGC
>NC_141820.1:584722-592222 GCF_982586985.1 Callionymus lyra | reverse complement strand
CGCTGATGTTGTGTCGCTAACTCGAATCTGATTGGTTCACACAATCCTTGGGCTGCCGTTGATTTCAATGGACAGAGGCTCTGAAGCGACTGAAGGCCTCGGGTCACACATGACCTGCTGGCAGAGAAGACCTCGCTGACCCTGACGACCCGCCACTGGTTTGTAGGGATGCTAGCATGTCAGCTAACCTGTCAGCATACTTGAAAACATGTTAGCTACCATGCTAGCATCCCTGCACACATGTTTAGCTCCGCCCACACACATGTGTCATGTGACCAACATATGTTCTCGTGACTGTTGTTGATTCTGTTTGTCGATGATTCTAAGTTTCACCAAACGAGTCTTAAAATGACTTGAAACGAGTCAATGAGTCACAGTCGAGTCATTAAAAGTTGATCATGTGTTGTTGCAGCTCGACGACTGTGCTCTTCAACTGTCGCACAATGGAACGTACTTGGATCTGGAGTCATCGCTGGCGGAGCAACGGGACGAGCTGGAGGGATTCACACCCGAGGAGTCTGGGTAACTTTACTTCATGTATATATAGTCAGTGTACTTCATGTATATAGAGTCAGTGTACTTCATGTATATATAGTCAGTGTACTTCATGGATATATAGTCAGTGTACTTCATGTATATATAGTCAGTGTACTTCATGTATATATAGTCAGTGTACTTCATGTATATATAGTCAGTGTACTTCATGCATATATAGTCAGTGTACTTCATGTATATATAGTCAGTGTACTTCATGTATATATAGTCAGTGTACTTCATGTATATATAGTCAGTGTACTTCATGTATATAGAGTCAGTGTACTTCATGTATATATAGTCAGTGTACTTCATGTATATATAGTCAGTGTACTTCATGTATATAGAGTCAGTGTACTTCATGTATATATAGTCAGTGTACTTCATGTATATAGAGTCAGTGTACTTCATGTATATATAGTCAGTGTACTTCATGTATATATAGTCAGTGTACTTCATGTATATATAGTCAGTGTACTTCATGTATATATAGTCAGTGTACTTCATGTATATAGAGTCAGTGTACTTCATGTATATATAGTCAGTGTACTTCATGTATATAGAGTCAGTGTACTTCATGTATATATAGTCAGTGTACTTCATGTATATAGAGTCAGTGTACTTCATGTATATATAGTCAGTGTACTTCATGTATATATAGTCAGTGTACTTCATGTATATATAGTCAGTGTACTTCATGTATATATAGTCAGTGTACTTCATGTATATATAGTCAGTTTACTTCATGTATATATAGTCAGTTTACTTCATGTATATATAGTCAGTGTACTTCATATATATATAGTCAGTGTACTTCATGTATATATAGTCAGTGTACTTCATGTATATATAGTCAGTGTACTTCATATATATATAGTCAGTGTACTTCATGTATATATAGTCAGTGTACTTCATGTATATATAGTCAGTTTACTTCATGTATATATAGTCAGTGTACTTCATGTATATATAGTCAGTGTACTTCATGTATATATAGTCAGTGTACTTCATGTATATATAGTCCATTTACTTCATGTATATATAGTCAGTGTACTTCATGTATATAGAGTCAGTGTACTTCATGTATATATAGTCAGTGTACTTCATGAATATAGAGTCAGTTTACTTCATGTATATATAGTCAGTGTACTTCATGAATATAGAGTCAGTTTACTTCATGTATATATAGTCAGTGTACTTCATGTATATATAGTCAGTGTACTTCATGAATATAGAGTCAGTTTACTTCATGTATATATAGTCAGTGTACTTCATGAATATAGAGTCAGTTTACTTCATGTATATATAGTCAGTGTACTTCATGTATATATAGTCAGTGTACTTCATGTATATATAGTCCATTTACTTCATGTATATATAGTCAGTGTACTTCATGTATATAGAGTCAGTGTACTTCATGTATATATAGTCAGTGTACTTCATGTATATATAGTCAGTGTACTTCATGAATATAGAGTCAGTTTACTTCATGTATATATAGTCAGTGTACTTCATGTATATATAGTCAGTGTACTTCATGAATATAGAGTCAGTTTACTTCATGTATATATAGTCAGTGTACTTCATGAATATAGAGTCGGTTTACTTCATGTATATATAGTCAGTGTACTTCATGTATATATAGTCAGTGTACTTCATGAATATAGAGTCAGTGTACTTCATGTATATATAGTCAGTGTACTTCATGTATATATAGTCAGTGTACTTCATGAATATAGAGTCAGTTTACTTCATGTATATATAGTCAGTGTACTTCATGTATATATAGTCAGTGTACTTCATGAATATAGAGTCAGTTTACTTCATGTATATATAGTCAGTGTACTTCATGTATATATAGTCAGTGTACTTCATGTATATATAGTCAGTGTACTTCATGAATATAGAGTCAGTGTACTTCATGTATATATAGTCAGTGTACTTCATGTATATATAGTCAGTGTACTTCATGAATATAGAGTCAGTTTACTTCATGTATATATAGTCAGTGTACTTCATGTATATATAGTCAGTGTACTTCATGAATATAGAGTCAGTTTACTTCATGTATATATAGTCAGTGTACTTCATGTATATATAGTCAGTGTACTTCATGTATATATAGTCAGTGTACTTCATGAATATAGAGTCAGTGTACTTCATGTATATATAGTCAGTGTACTTCATGTATATATAGTCAGTGTACTTCATGAATATAGAGTCAGTTTACTTCATGTATATATAGTCAGTGTACTTCATGTATATATAGTCAGTGTACTTCATGAATATAGAGTCAGTTTACTTCATGTATATATAGTCAGTGTACTTCATGTATATATAGTCAGTGTACTTCATGAATATAGAGTCAGTGTACTTCATGTATATATAGTCAGTGTACTTCATGTATATATAGTCAGTGTACTTCATGAATATAGAGTCAGTTTACTTCATGTATATATAGTCAGTGTACTTCATGTATATATAGTCAGTGTACTTCATGTATATATAGTCAGTGTACTTCATGAATATAGAGTCAGTTTACTTCATGTATATATAGTCAGTGTACTTCATGTATATAGAGTCAGTTTACTTCATGTATATATAGTCAGTGTACTTCATGTATATAGAGTCAGTGTACTTCATGTATATATAGTCAGTGTACTTCATGTATATATAGTCAGTGTACTTCATGTATATATAGTCAGTGTACTTCATGAATATAGAGTCAGTTTACTTCATGTATATATAGTCAGTGTACTTCATGTATATATAGTCAGTGTACTTCATGAATATAGAGTCAGTGTACTTCATGTATATATAGTCAGTGTACTTCATGTATATATAGTCAGTGTACTTCATGAATATAGAGTCAGTTTACTTCATGTATATATAGTCAGTGTACTTCATGTATATATAGTCAGTGTACTTCATGAATATAGAGTCAGTTTACTTCATGTATATATAGTCAGTGTACTTCATGTATATATAGTCAGTGTACTTCATGTATATATAGTCAGTGTACTTCATGAATATAGAGTCAGTGTACTTCATGTATATATAGTCAGTGTACTTCATGTATATATAGTCAGTGTACTTCATGAATATAGAGTCAGTTTACTTCATGTATATATAGTCAGTGTACTTCATGTATATATAGTCAGTGTACTTCATGAATATAGAGTCAGTTTACTTCATGTATATATAGTCAGTGTACTTCATGTATATATAGTCAGTGTACTTCATGTATATATAGTCAGTGTACTTCATGAATATAGAGTCAGTGTACTTCATGTATATATAGTCAGTGTACTTCATGTATATATAGTCAGTGTACTTCATGTATATATAGTCAGTGTACTTCATGTATATATAGTCAGTGTACTTCATGTATATATAGTCAGTGTACTTCATGTATATAGAGTCAGTGTACTTCATGTATATATAGTCAGTGTACTTCATGTATATATAGTCAGTGTACTTCATGTATATATAGTCAGTTTACTTCATGTATATATAGTCAGTGTACTTCATGTATATATAGTCAGTGTACTTCATGTATATATAGTCAGTGTACTTCATGTATATAGAGTCAGTGTACTTCATGCATATATAGTCAGTGTACTTCATGTATATATAGTCAGTGTACTTCATGCATATATAGTCAGTTTCCTTCAGATATATATATAGTCAGTTTACTTCATGTATATATAGTCAGTTTACTTCATGTATATATAGTCAGTGTACTTCATGTATATATAGTCAGTGTACTTCATGTATATATAGTCAGTGTACTTCATGTATATATAGTCAGTGTACTTCATGTATATATAGTCAGTGTACTTCATGTATATATAGTCAGTTTACTTCATGTATATATAGTCAGTTTACTTCATGTATATATAGTCAGTGTACTTCATGTATATATAGTCAGTGTACTTCATGTATATATAGTCAGTTTACTTCATGTATATATAGTCAGTGTACTTCATGTATATATAGTCAGTGTACTTCATGTATATATAGTCAGTGTACTTCATGTATATATAGTCAGTGTACTTCATGTATATATAGTCAGTGTACTTCATGTATATATAGTCAGTTTACTTCATGTATATATAGTCAGTTTACTTCATGTATATATAGTCAGTGTACTTCATGTATATATAGTCAGTGTACTTCATGTATATATAGTCAGTGTACTTCATGTATATATAGTCAGTGTGCTTCATGTATATATAGTCAGTGTACTTCATGTATATATAGTCAGTGTACTTCATGTATATATAGTCAGTGTACTTCATGTATATATAGTCAGTGTACTTCATGTATATATAGTCAGTGTACTTCATGTATATATAGTCAGTTTACTTCATGTATATATAGTCAGTTTACTTCATGTATATATAGTCAGTGTACTTCATGTATATATAGTCAGTTTACTTCATGTATATATAGTCAGTGTACTTCATGTATATATAGTCAGTGTACTAAATGTATATATAGTCAGTTTACTTCATGTATATATAGTCAGTGTACTTCATGTATATATAGTCAGTGTACTTCATGCATATATAGTCAGTTTCCTTCAGATATATATATAGTCAGTTTACTTCATGTATATATAGTCAGTTTACTTCATGTATATATAGTCAGTTTACTTCATGTATATATAGTCAGTGTACTTCATGTATATATAGTCAGTTTACTTCATGTATATATAGTCAGTGTACTTCATGTATATATAGTCAGTGTACTAAATGTATATATAGTCAGTTTACTTCATGTATATATAGTCAGTGTACTTCATGTATATATAGTCAGTGTACTTCATGCATATATAGTCAGTTTCCTTCAGATATATATATAGTCAGTTTACTTCATGTATATATAGTCAGTTTACTTCATGTATATATAGTCAGTGTACTTCATGTATATATAGTCAGTTTACTTCATGTATATATAGTCAGTGTACTTCATGTATATATAGTCAGTGTACTTCATGTATATATAGTCAGTTTACTTCATGTATATATAGTCAGTGTACTTCATGTATATATAGTCAGTGTACTTCATGTATATATAGTCAGTTTACTTCATGTATATATAGTCAGTTTACTTCATGTATATATAGTCAGTGTACTTCATGTATATATAGTCAGTGTACTTCATGTATATATAGTCAGTTTACTTCATGTATATATAGTCAGTGTACTTCATGTATATATAGTCAGTGTACTTCATGTATATATAGTCAGTTTACTTCATGTATATATAGTCAGTGTACTTCATGTATATATAGTCAGTGTACTTCATGTATATATAGTCAGTTTACTTCATGTATATATAGTCAGTGTACTTCATGTATATATAGTCAGTGTACTTCATGTATATATAGTCAGTTTACTTCATGTATATATAGTCAGTGTACTTCATGTATATATAGTCAGTGTGCTTCATGTATATATAGTCAGTTTACTTCATGTATATATAGTCAGTGTACTTCATGTATATATAGTCAGTTTACTTCATGTATATATAGTCAGTGTACTTCATGTATATATAGTCAGTGTACTTCATGTATATATAGTCAGTTTACTTCATGTATATATAGTCAGTGTACTTCATGTATATATAGTCAGTGTACTTCATGTATATATAGTCAGTTTACTTCATGTATATATAGTCAGTGTACTTCATGTATATATAGTCAGTGTGCTTCATGTATATATAGTCAGTTTACTTCATGTATATATAGTCAGTGTACTTCATGTATATATAGTCAGTTTACTTCATGTATATATAGTCAGTGTACTTCATGTATATATAGTCAGTTTACTTCATGTATATATAGTCAGTGTACTTCATGTATATATAGTCAGTGTACTTCATGTATATATAGTCAGTGTACTTCATGTATATATAGTCAGTTTACTTCATGTATATATAGTCAGTGTACTTCATGTATATATAGTCAGTGTACTTCATGTATATATAGTCAGTTTACTTCATGTATATATAGTCAGTGTACTTCATGTATATATAGTCAGTTTACTTCATGTATATATAGTCAGTGTACTTCATGTATATATAGTAGGTTTCCTTCATGTATATATAGTCAGTTTACTTCATGTATATATAGTCAGTGTACTTCATGTATATATAGTCAGTGTACTTCATGTATATATAGTCAGTTTACTTCATGTATATATAGTCAGTTTACTTCATGTATATATAGTCAGTGTACTTCATATATATATAGTCAGTGTACTTCATGTATATATAGTCAGTTTACTTCATGTATATGTAGTCAGTTTACTTCATGTATATGTAGTCAGTTTACTTCATGTATATATAGTCAGTTTACTTCATGTATATATAGTCAGTTTACTTCATGTATATATAGTCAGTTTACTTCATGTATATATAGTCAGTGTACTTCATATATTTATAGTCAGTTTACTTCATGTATATATAGTCAGTTTCCTACATATATATATATATATAGTCAGTTTACTTCATGAATATATAGTCAGTTTACTTCATATATATAAAGTCAGTTTACTTCATATATATATATAGTTAGTTTACTTCATATATATAGTCAGTGTACTTCATGTATATATAGTCAGTGTACTTCATATATTTATAGTCAGTTTACTTCATGTATATATAGTCAGTTTCCTTCATATATATATATATAGTCAGTTTACTTCATGAATATATAGTCAGTGTACTTCATGTATATATAGTCAGTGTACTTCATGTATATATAGTCAGTTTACTTCATGTATATATAGTCAGTGTACTTCATGTATATATAGTCAGTTTACTTCATGTATATATAGTCAGTGTACTTCATGTATATATAGTCAGTTTACTTCATGTATATATAGTCAGTGTACTTCATGTATATATAGTCAGTGTACTTCATGTATATATAGTCAGTGTACTTCATGTATATATAGT
>NC_141820.1:577222-579722 GCF_982586985.1 Callionymus lyra | reverse complement strand
TCGGTACAGAGCTCTAGGTGCAGGGTTCTAGGTGCAGAGTTCAAGGTGCAGAGTTCTAGGTGCAGGGTTCTAGGTGCAGATTTCTAGTTGAAGAGTGCTAGGTGCATAGTTCTAGGTGCAGAGTTCTAGGTGAAGAGTGCTAGGTGCAGAGCTCTAGGTGCAGAGCTCTAGGTGCAGAATTCTAGGTGCAGAGCTCTAGGTGCAGGGTTCTAGGTGCATAACTCTAGGTGCAGGGTTCTAGGTGCAGAGTTCTAGGTGCAGAGTTCTAGGTGCAGGGTTCTAGGTGCAGAGTTCTGGGTGCAGAGTTCTAGGTGCAGGATTCTAGGTGCAGAACTCTAGGTGCAGAGTTCTAGGTGTAGAGTTCTAGGTGCAGAGTTCTAGGTGCAGAGTTCTAGGTGCAGGGTTCTAGGTGCAGAATTCTAGGTGCAGGGTTCTAGGTGCAGAACTCTAGGTGCAGAGTTCTAGGTGCAGGGTTCTAGGTGCAGAGTTCTAGGTGCAGAGTTCTAGGTGCAGGACTCTAGGTGCAGAACTCTAGGTGCAGAGTTCTAGGTGCAGAGTTCTAGGTGCAGAACTCTAGGTGCAGAGTTCTAGGTGCAGGATTCTAGGTGCAGAACTCTAGGTGCAGAGTTCTAGGTGAAGTTCTAGGTGCAGAGTTCTAGGTGCAGAGTTCTAGGTGCAGGGTTCTAGGTGCAGAGTTCTAGGTGCAGGGTTCTAGGTGCAGAACTCTAGGTGCAGAGTTCTAGGTGCAGGGTTCTAGGTGCAGAGTTCTAGGTGCAGAGTTCTAGGTGCAGGGTTCTAGGTGCAGAACTCTAGGTGCAGAGTTCTAGGTGCAGGGTTCTAGGTGCAGAGCTTTAGGTGCAGGGTTCTAGGTGCAGAACTCTAGGTGAAGAGTTCTAGGTGCAGAGTTCTCGGTACAGAGCTCTAGGTGCAGGATTATAGGTGCAGAGTTCAAGGTGCAGAGTTCTAGGTGCAGGGTTCTAGGTGCAGAGTTCTAGGTGCAGAGTTCTAGGTGCAGAGTTCTAGGTGCAGAGTTCTCGGTACAGAGCTCTAGGTGCAGGATTATAGGTGCAGAGTTCAAGGTGCAGAGTTCAAGGTGCAGAGTTCTAGGTGCAGGGTTCTAGGTGCAGAGTTCTAGGTGCAGAGTTCTTGGTGCAGAGTTCTAGGTGCAGAGTTCTCGGTACAGAGCTCTAGGTGCAGGATTATAGGTGCAGAGTTCAAGGTGCAGAGTTCTAGGTGCAGAGTTCTCGGTACAGAGCTCTAGGTGCAGGGTTCTAGGTGCAGAGTTCAAGGTGCAGAGTTCTAGGTGCAGAGTTCTAGGTGCAGAGTTCTAGGTGCAGAGTTCTAGGTGCAGGGTTCTAGGTGCAGAACTCTAGGTGCAGAGTTCTAGGTGCAGAGTTCTAGGTGCAGAGTTCTAGGTGCAGAGTTCTAGGTGCAGAGTTCTAGGTGCAGAGTTCTAGGTGCAGAGTTCTAGGTGCAGGGTTCTAAGTGCAGAACTCTAGGTGCAGGGTTCTAGGTGCAGAGTTCTGGGTGCAGAGTTCTAGGTGCAGGATTCTAGGTGCAGAACTCTAGGTGCAGAGTTCTAGGTGCAGAGTTCTAGGTGCAGAGTTCTAGGTGCAGAGTTCTAGGTGCAGGGTTCTAGGTGCAGAGTTCTAGGTGCAGGGTTCTAGGTGCAGAACTCTAGGTGCAGAGTTCTAGGTGCAGGGTTCTAGGTGCAGAGTTCTAGGTGCAGAGTTCTAGGTGCAGAACTCTAGGTGCAGAGTTCTAGGTGCAGGGTTCTAGGTGCAGAGCTCTAGGTGCAGGGTTCTAGGTGCAGAACTCTAGGTGAAGAGTTCTAGGTGCAGAGTTCTCGGTACAGAGCTCTAGGTGCAGGATTATAGGTGCAGAGTTCAAGGTGCAGAGTTCTAGCTGCAGGGTTCTAGGTGCAGAGTTCTAGGTGCAGAGTTCTAGGTGCAGAGTTCTAGGTGCAGAGTTCTCGGTACAGAGCTCTAGGTGCAGGGTTCTAGGTGCAGAGTTCAAGGTGCAGAGTTCTAGGTGCAGGGTTCTAGGTGCAGATTTCTAGGTGAAGAGTGCTAGGTGCAGAGTTCTAGGTGCAGAGTTCTAGGTGAAGAGTGCTAGGTGCAGAGCTCTAGGTGCAGAGCTCTAGGTGCAGAGTTCTAGGTGCAGGGTTCCAGGTGCAGAGCTCTAGGTGCAGAGTTCTAGGTGCAGGGTTCTAGGTGCAGAGTTCAAGGTGCAGAGTTCTAGGTGCAGGGTTCTAGGTGCAGAGTTCTAGGTGCAGAGTTCTAGGTGCAGAGCTCTAGGTGCAGAGTTCTAGGTGCAGAGTTCTAGGTGCATAGTTCTAGGTGCAGAGCTCTAGGTGCAGAGTTCTAGGTGCAGAACTCTAGGTGCATAGTTCTAGGTGCAGAGCTCTAGGTGCAGAGTTCTAGGTGCAGAGCTCTAGGTGCATAGTTCTAGGTGCAGAGCTCTAGGTGCAGAGTTCTAGGTGCAGGACTCTAGGTGCAGA
>NC_141820.1:559722-572222 GCF_982586985.1 Callionymus lyra | reverse complement strand
TTTAGGGCCTCACATAGTAATACTAATATTTCAGGGCCTCACATAGTAATACTAATAATTCAGGGCCTCACATAGTAATACTAATACTTCAGAGCCTCACATAGTAATACTAATACTTCAGGGCCTCACATAGTAATACTAATACTTCAGGGCCTCACATAGTAATACTAATACTTCAGGGCCTCACGTAGTAATACTAATACTTCAGGGCCTCACATAGTAATACTAATACTTCAGGGCCTCACATAGTAGTACTAATACTTCAGGGCCTCACATAGTAATACTAATACTTCAGAGCCTCACATAGTAATACTAATACTTCAGAGCCTCACATAGTAATACTAATACTTCAGGACCTCACATAGTAATACTAATACTTCAGGGCCTCACATAGTAATACTAATACTTGAGGGCCTCACATAGTAATAATAATACTTCAGGGCCTCACATAGTAATACTAATACTTCAGGGCCTCACATAGTAATACTAATACTTCAGGGCCTCACATAGTAATACTAATACTTCAGGGTCGCACATAGTAATACTAATACTTCAGGGCCTCACATAGTAATACTAATACTTCAGGGCCTCACATAGTTAAACTAATACTTCAGGGCCTCACATAGTAATACTAATACTTCAGGGCCGCACATAGTAATACTAATACTTCAGGGCCTCACATAGTAATACTAATACTTCAGGGCCTCACATAGTAATACTAATACTTCAGGGCCGCACATAGTAATACTAATACTTCAGGGCCTCACATAGTAATACTAATACTTCAGGGCCTCACATAGTAATACTAATACTTCAGGGCCTCACATAGTAATACTAATACTTCAGGGCCTCACATAGTAATACTAATACTTCAGGGCCTCACATAGTAATACTAATACTTCAGAGCCTCACATAGTAATACTAATACTTCAGAGCCTCACATAGTAATACTAATACTTCAGGACCTCACATAGTAATACTAATACTTCAGGGCCTCACATAGTAATACTAATACTTGAGGGCCTCACATAGTAATAATAATACTTCAGGGCCTCACATAGTAATACTAATACTTCAGGGCCTCACATAGTAATACTAATACTTCAGGGCCTCACATAGTAATACTAATACTTCAGGGCCTCACATAGTAATACTAATACTTCAGGGCCGCACATAGTAATACTAATACATCAGGGCCTCACATAGTAATACTAATACTTCAGGGCCGCACATAGTAATACTAATACTTCAGGGCCTCACATAGTAATACTAATACTTCAGGGCCTCACATAGTAATACTAATACTTCAGGGCCGCACATAGTAATACTAATACTTCAGGGCCTCACATAGTAATACTAATACTTCAGGGCCTCACATAGTAATACTAATACTTCAGGGCCGCACATAGTAATACTAATACTTCAGGGCCTCACATAGTAATACTAATACTTCAAGGCCTCACATAGTAATACTAATACTTCAGGGCCTCACATAGTAATACTAATACTTCAGGGCCGCACATAGTAATACTAATACTTCAGGGCCTCACATAGTAATACTAATACTTCAGGGCCTCACATAGTAATACTAATACTTCAGGGCCGCACATAGTAATAATAATACTTCAGGGCCTCACATAGTAATACTAATACTTCAGGGCCTCACATAGTAATACTAATATTTCAGGGCCTCACATAGTAATACTAATACTTCAGGGCCGCACATAGTAATACTAATACTTCAGGGCCTCACATAGTAATACTAATACTTCAGGGCCTCACATAGTAATACTAATACTTCAGGGCCTCACATAGTAATACTAATACTTCAGGGCCTCACATAGTAATACTAATACTTCAGGGCCGCACATAGTAATACTAATACTTCAGGGCCTCACATAGTAATACTAATACTTCAGGGCCTCACATAGTAATACTAATACTTCAGGGCCTCACATAGTAATACTAATACTTCAGGGCCTCACATAGTAATACTAATACTTCAGGGCCTCACATAGTAATACTAATACTTCAGGGCCGCACATAGTAATACTAATACTTCAGGGCCTCACATAGTAATACTAATACTTCAGGGCCTCACATAGTAATACTAATACTTCAGGGCCTCACATAGTAATACTAATACTTCAGGGCCGCACATAGTAATACTAATACTTCAGGGCCTCACATAGTAATACTAATACTTCAGGGCCTCACATAGTAATACTAATACTTCAGGGCCTCACATAGTAATACTAATACTTCAGGGCCTCACATAGTAATACTAATACTTCAGGGCCGCACATAGTAATACTAATACTTCAGGGCCTCACATAGTAATACTAATACTTCAGGGCCTCACATAGTAATACTAATACTTCAGGGCCTCACATAGTAATACTAATACTTCAGGGCCTCACATAGTAATACTAATACGTCAGGGCCTCACATAGTAATACTAATACTTCAGGGCCGCACATAGTAATACTAATACTTCAGGGCCTCACATAGTAATACTAATATACTTCAGGGCCTCACATAGTAATACTAATACTTCAGGGCCTCACATGGTAATACTAATACTTCAGGGCCGCACATAGTAATACTAATACTTCAGGGCCTCACATAGTAATACTAATACTTCAGGGCCTCACATAGTAATACTAATACTTCAGGGCCTCACATAGTAATACTAATACTTCAGGGCCGCACATAGTAATACTAATACTTCAGGGCCTCACATAGTAATACTAATACTTCAGGGCCGCACATAGTAATACTAATACTTCAGGGCCTCACATAGTAATACTAATACTTCAGGGCCGCACATAGTAATACTAATACTTCAGGGCCTCACATAGTAATACTAATACTTCAGGGCCTCACATAGTAATACTAATACTTCAGAGCCTCACATAGTAATACTAATACTTCAGGGCCTCACATAGTAATACTAATACTTCAGGGCCTCACATAGTAATACTAATACTTCAGGGCCGCACATAGTAATACTAATACTTCAGGGCCTCACATAGTAATACTAATACTTCAGGGCCGCACATAGTAATACTAATACTTCAGGGCCGCACATAGTAATACTAATACTTCAGGGCCGCACATAGTAATACTAATACTTCAGGGCCGCACATAGTAATACTAATACTTCAGGGCCGCACATAGTAATACTAATACTTCAGGGCCGCACATAGTAATACTAATACTTCAGGGCCGCACATTGACCTCTCACTGACAGGACTTGAGGTGTGTTGAGAGTCACAACAGACGTGTTGTTATCTTTAGAAATGTTGACGACACACAAGCATGTTAAGAAGCTAAACACTCATGTTGACCTGTTTGAAATGCTGTGACTTTGTTGTCATGGCGACTACATACATACTTGTTGATGTACTTGTGTCTGCACTGATGGAGGTCAAAAGATGTCAGAGGAAGAAAAACACTAAAGAAGTTTAAAGTTCAAGGAAGAGAACTGGGGTCAAAGGTCACTGGTCAAGGAGCTGCTCGTGTTCATTCATCACCATAAACCCTGGTCTAGATCCTTACAAACACATGGACTTACTTACTAAAGTGAGGTCTACAGCTGTGCTGGGCGAGGATTGGCTGCTGGTTTAAATCCCTGGCAGCAGCTCAGGCTGCTAATGGATGGCGTGACGAGGAGATGAGGGTCAGTAATGGATCATCTGTGGCTTCATTGCAGGGATTTGCACCAGCATCTCCTCCAAACCTGCTGCTGTGTGACGTCTGTGTGCCATTATTTCTGTGTGAGTCTTCGATCATGAGACGTGAAGATGTCGTCGTGAGACTTGTGTGTTTCTCACTCTGAGAAGGTTTGAGGCTCACATGTGGCCGAGAGGTTCTCAAGAGTCAAACTACTACAGGGAAAATACCCCTTGGATGTTCACGTTGTGATCGTGAGAAACGTTGTGATCGTGAGAAACGTTGTGATCGTGAGAAACGTTGTGATCGTGAGAAACGTTGTGATCGTGAGAAACGTTGTGATCGTGAGAAATGTTGTGATCGTGAGAAACGTGATCATGAGAAACGTTGTGATCGTGAGAAACGTTGTGATCGTGAGAATCGTTGTGATCGTGAGAAATGTTGTGATCGTGAGAAACGTGATCATGAGAAACGTTGTGATCGTGAGAAACGTTGTGATCGTGAGAAACGTTGTGATCGTGAGAAACGTTGTGATTGTGAGAAACGTTGTGATCGTGAGAAACGTTGTGATCGTGAGAAAGGTGATCGTGAGAAACGTGATCGTGAGAAACGTGATCGTGAGAAACGTGATCGTGAGAAACGTTGTGATCGTGAGAAATGTTGTGATCGTGAGAAACGTGATCATGAGAAACGTTGTGATCGTGAGAAACGTTGTGATCGTGAGAAACGTTGTGATCGTGAGAAACGTGATCGTGAGAAACGTTGTGATCGTGAGAAACGTTGTGATCATGAGAAACGTTGTGATCGTGAGAAACGTGATCGTGAGAAACGTTGTGATCGTGAGAAACGTTGTGTTCGTGAGAAACGTTGTGATCGTGAGAAACGTTGTGATCATATGAATCGTGATCATAAGAATCGTTGTGATCGTGAGAACCGTTGTGATTGTGAGAAACGTTGTGATCATAAGAATCGTGATCATAAGAATCGTTGTGATCGTGAGAAATGTTGTGATCGTGACAAACGTTGCGATCATAAGAATCGTTGTGATTGTGAGAAACGTTGTGATCGTGAGAAACGTTGTGATCGTGAGAAACGTTGTGATCGTGAGAACCGTTGTGATCGTGAGAAACGTTGTGACTGTGACAATAGTTGTGATCGTGAGAAACGTTGTGATCGTGAGAACCGTTGTGATCGTGAGAACCGTTGTGATCGTGAGAAACGTTGTGATCGTGAGAACCGTTGTGATCGTGAGAAACGTTGTGACTGTGACAATCGTGATCGTGAGAAACATTGTGATTGTGAGAAATGTTGTGATCGTGAGAAACGTTGTGATCGTGAGAAACGTTGTGATCGTGAGAAACGTTGTGATCATGAGAAACGTTGTGATCGTGAGAAACGTGATCGTGAGAAACGTTGTGATCGTGAGAAACGTTGTGATCGTGAGAAACGTTGTGTTCGTGAGAAACGTTGTGATCGTGAGAAACGTTGTGATCGTGAGAAACGTTGTGATCGTGAGAAACGTTGTGATCGTGAGAAACGTTGTGATCGTGACAAACATGATCATAAGAATCGTTGTGATTGTGACAAACGTTGCGATCATAAGAATCGTTGTGATTGTGACAAACGTTTTGATCATAAGAATCGTGATCATGAGAAACGTCACAACATGAACAATATGAACAACATGAACAACAAGAACAACATGAACAACAAGAACAACATGAACAACAAGAACAACAAGAACAACATGAACAACAAGAACAACATGAACAACAAGAACAACATGAACAACAAGAACAACATGAACAACAAGAACAACATGAACAACAAGAACAACATGAACAACATGAACAACATGAACAACAAGAACAACAAGAACAACAAGAACAACATGAACAACATGAACAACATGAACAACAAGAACAACAAGAACAACAAGAACAACAAGAACAACATGAACAACATGAACAACAAGAACAACAAGAACAACATGAACAACAAGAACAACATGAACAACAAGAACAACATGAACAACAAGAACAACAAGAACAACAAGAACAACAAGAACAACATGAACAACAAGAACAACATGAACAACAAGAACAACATGAACAACAAGAACAACAAGAACAACATGAACAACAAGAACAACATGAACAACAAGAACAACAAGAACAACAAGAACAACATGAACAACAAGAACAACATGAACAACAAGAACAACATGAACAACAAGAACAACATGAACAACAAGAACAACAAGAACAACATGAACAACAAGAACAACATGAACAACAAGAACAACATGAACAACAAGAACAACATGAACAACATGAACAACAAGAACAACATGAACAACAAGAACAACATGAACAACAAGAACAACATGAACAACAAGAACAACAAGAACAACAAGAACAACATGAACAACAAGAACAACATGAACAACAAGAACAACAAGAACAACAAGAACAACAAGAACAACATGAACAACAAGAACAACATGAACAACAAGAACAACATGAACAACAAGAACAACAAGAACAACAAGAACAACATGAACAACATGAACAACAAGAACAACATGAACAACATGAACAACAAGAACAACATGAACAACAAGAACAACATGAACAACATGAACAACATGAACAACAAGAACAACAAGAACAACAAGAACAACAAGAACAACATGAACAACAAGAACAACATGAACAACAAGAACAACAAGAACAACAAGAACAACAAGAACAACATGAACAACAAGAACAACAAGAACAACATGAACAACATGAACAACATGAACAACAAAACAAAATAGAACTTGTGAATAATAAGAAATGATGAATAAAATAAAGAAATAGATAAAAATAATTGATGTAAAAATATGTGATATATTCACACATTCAGTGGAACAAGTTGTTGTGACAATTGTGTAGTATTGTGTGTTTCTGTCTGTGTTGTTTCATGATGAGTCAGCAGTTTTAGTGACGACCGTCCTGGTGATCATGTGATCAGAGCGCTCATAATCAGTGTTCTCTGATGGTTACTACACAACTACACAACTACACAACTACACAACTACACAACTACACAACTACACACTCCTGTCTCTGTGTTCAACCTGAATACCTCACAGATGAAGACCCGCCAGAAGCTCGTTAACATTCCTGCTCTAATCACCACTGCAACACGTGTGTGTGTGTGCGTGTGTGCTATGTGTGTATGTGTGCGTGTGTGCTATGTGTGTGTGTGTGCATGTGTGCTATGTGTGTGTGTGTGCGTGTGTGCTATGTGTGTGTGTGTGCGTGTGTGCTATGTGTGTGTGTGTGCGTGTGTGCGTCTGTGTGTATGTGCGTCTAGGTGTGTGTGTATGTGTGTTTTGCGTCTGTGTGTGTGTGCTACATGTGTGTGTGTGCGTGTGTGCGTCTAGGAGTGTGTGTTTGTGCGTCTGAGTGTGTGTGTGTGCGCGCGTGCGTCCATGTGTGCGTGTGTGTGTATGTGAATACATGTGTGTGTGTCTGAGTGTGTGTGTGTGCTACATGTGTGCTGTGTGTGTGTGTCTGTGTGTGTGTGTCTGTGTGTGCTACAGGTGTATGTGTGTGTGTGCGTGTGTGTCTGTGTGTGCTACAGGTGTATGTGTGTGTGTGCGTGTGTGCTACGTGTGTGTGTGCGTGTGTGTGTGTCTGTGTGTGCTACAGGTGTATGTGTGTGTGCGTGTGTGTCTGTGTGTGCTACAGGTGTATGTGTGTGTGTGCGTGTGTGTGCGTGTGTGCTACGTGTGTGTGTGTGCTACGTGTGCGTGTGTGTGTGTCTGTGTGTGCTACAGGTGTATGTGTGTGTGTGCGTGTGTGCTACGTGTGTGTGTGTGCTACGTGTGCGTGTGTACGTGTGTGTGTGCTACATGTGTGTGTGTGTGTGTGTGTGTGTGAGTGTGTGTGTGTGTGTGTGTGTGTGTGAGTGTGTGTGTGCTACGTGTGTGTGTGTGTGTGTGCTACGTGTGCATGTGTGTGTGTGTGTGTATGTGTGTGTGTGCGTGTGTGCTAAATGTGTTTGTGTGTGTGTGTGTGTGCGTGTGTGCTAAATGTGTTTGTGTGTGTGTGTGTGTGTGTGTGTGTGCTAAATGTGTTTGTGTGTGTGTGTGTGTGCGTGTGTGCTAAATGTGTTTGTGTGTGTGTGTGTGTGTGTGTGTATCCACATGAAGTGCTTTCAAGTGTCTATGAAAGTCTTGTTGTGTTGATTCCGACTTTGACGTCTTTGTTTCTCTGGACCTGCAGAAAGACTCTACAACTCCAGCGGACGAGACTTGAGACGAGCTCTCTTTTCCCTCAAGCAGATCTTTCAGGTAACAACACACAAACCCTCTGGTCACTCATGCGTGGGTGTGTTGACAACCTACAACCAGCTTGTCTTGACTACACAAGTGCAGTGAGGATTCTGTGAAGACCAGAGCTGGACCCTTATCTTCTACTCCTGGTCAGGGGAGGAAGGTCTTGCTACACCTGGTGCTTCTCTTTTCAAGGCTGCTGATGGTGCTTCTTTCTAAGCTTTCTAAGGACCTGGTCGTGATGCCATCTGAGGTGTGATCTTGACAACATGTGCTCCTCAGGGTTCATCTGTCGTATGGTTCAGCAGATGTTACTGTGAGACTCTCCCAGGTTGTCCAGCTTCCTGTGACTCCATCCTCATCACAGCCACAACCATCTCTTTCCTCTGCCTGCACATGGATTTGGACCAAGAGTGTGACCCCATCCTAGACCTGCTAGTCCTGCTTGGACCCTGCCCATGATCTCTTGGTCAACCTCTGGCATCAGCCAGGTTACAGCCAGTTTGATCCCTGGCGCTTCCCACTCCTGGTCTGGAACAAGGTCTGGAACAGGGTCTGGAACAGGGTCTGGAACAGAGTCTGGAGCAGGGTCCGGAACAGGGTCTGAAAACCCTGGTTTTCTCTTGTAAAAAGCACATGGACTGCAGTGACGGTTGTTCTTTCCTTCAAGACTGGCTTCCAGTAGATACCGTGGCAGCCTCAACCCCTGAATAATGGCTTGTCCATCCATCTCACTCCCGGTAAGGAGACCGGTAGCTCCAGACCTTGTATGTCCCATGACGGTGGTCCTCACCAAGCCTTCTGAGAGCCGGTTCATGAGTTGTCAGCAGGTACTTCCTCCCAGGCCTTTGCTCTGAAGCAGTTGGATTTTTTAGGACCTTTATGGCTTCATTTCAATCTCTCTATGACCAACTCATCATGATCTTTAGCAGTCTCCATGTGCAAGCACTGGTCTAAACATCATCCATGTGGCTCCTTAGTTGAGGAAGCCACTGAGCAGTTGGTTGCTCGGTCCATCTGTGTTGATGTGGATCATCTCAAAGACTGCGACCCGTTGAGATCCTACTTTAGCCGCTGCCACCAGGGGATGAAACCCTGGAGGGAGATGAACATCTGCTGAAGGACTGATCCATAATGAATTGGCTGTAGCCAGACCACCTGCATGTCTTCTGGATCCCAGATCATCATGGGGTGCTCCTCACATTTATTTTTTATATAAAAATATTGCTGTATGTATTGGCTATTGGAAAAAAACAATTTCCCGAAGGAGACCTGCTGAGGATCAATAAAGTTTTACCTTACCTTACCTTACATCACAGGGAACCAGGGTCTCCTGCCTTCAGGTCAAGGTCCATCTCAAGCAGGAAGTTCAAGGTCAACCATCTGAAGAGGATCTAGAGTTGGTTATGTCTCTTGGCCACTCAGATGGGATGAGTTGCTGTACCACGGCAGGTCTGCTACCCCAGGGCAGGTCTGCTACCTCAGGGCAGGTCTGCTACCTCAGGGCAGGTCTGCTACCTCAGGGCAGGTCTGCTACCTTAGGGCAGGTCTGCTACCTCAGGGCAGGTCTGCTACCTTAGGGCAGGTCTGCTACCTTAGGGCAGGTCTGCTACCTCAGGGCAGGTCTGCTACCTTAGGGCAGGTCTACTACCTCAGGGCAGGTCTGCTACCTTAGGGCAGGTCTGCTACCTTAGGGCAGGTCTGCTACCTTAGGGCAGGTCTGCTACCTCAGGGCAGGTCTGCTACCTTAGGGCAGGTCTGCTACCTCAGGGCAGGTCTGCTACCTTAGGGCAGGTCTGCTACCTCAAGGCAGGTCTGCTACCTTAGGGCAGGTCTGCTACCTCAGGGCAGGTCTGCTACCTTAGGGCAGGTCTGCTACCTCAGGGCAGGTCTGCTACCTCAGGGCAGGTCTGCTACCTTAGGGCAGGTCTGCTACCTCAGGGCAGGTCTGCTACCTTAGGGCAGGTCTGCTACCTCAGGGCAGGTCTGCTACCTCAGGGCAGGTCTGCTACCTTAGGGCAGGTCTGCTACCTTAGGGCAGGTCTGCTACCTCAGGGCAGGTCTGCTACCTTAGGGCAGGTCTGCTACCTCAGGGCAGGTCTGCTACCTTAGGGCAGGTCTGCTACCTCAGGGCAGGTCTGCTACCTCAGGGCAGTTCTTCAGGAGCTCGTAGGGTCCATTGAGGCTCTCCACAGTTTGACTCAGTTAAAGTCAGTCGTTCACCTCGAGGCACGTACCCTCGCGAGCTTAAGGTCCTGTGCCTGCTGCTCCAGGACGAGGACTCCTTCATTTCCTTAGAGACACACACAGACACAGACACACGCACACACACACACACTCACACACACACTCCCAGATATAATGTGACTGTCTTCGTGTTCCAGGACGACAAAGATCTGGTCCATGAGTTCGTGGTGGCAGAAGGTCTGACTTGTCTCATCAAAGTGGGAGCCGAGGCCGACCAGAACTACCAGAACTACATCCTCCGAGGTGAAGTCACTGAAGGACCTGCAGGTGTCGGACTTGAAGGTCCAAGTTCTAGATCTTCACAGGTTGAGAAGGTCTTGAATGAAGGTCCAGGTTCTAGATCTTCACAGGTTGAGAAGGTCTTGAATGAAGGTTCAGGTTCGAGATCTTCACAGGTTGAGAAGGTCTTGAATGAAGGTCCAGGTTCTAGATCTTCACAGGTTGAGAAGGTCTTGAATGAAGGTTCTGGTTCTAGATCTTCACAGGTTGAGAAGGTCTTGAATGAAGGTCCAGGTTCTAGATCTTCACAGGTTGAGAAGGTCTTGAATGAAGGTCCAGGTTCTAGATCTTCACAGGTTGAGAAGGTCTTGAATGAAGGTTCAGGTTCGAGATCTTCAGGGATTGAGAAGGTCTTGAATGAAAACATCTTGATTCTCATGACATTATCTCCACAAATCACAACCAGGAACTTTGATTGACAGAGTCGTAAACAACATGTGGAGTCACGATCAATAGATCCTCCTGCTGTCAATCACTCTCTGATCCTGCTGTCAATCACTCTCTGATCCTGCTGTCAATCACTCTCTTCTTCCTGCTGTCAATCACTCTCTTCTTCCTGCTGTCAATCACTCTCTAGTCCTGCTGTCAATCACTCTCTTCTTCCTGCTGTCAATCACTCTCTTCTTCCTGCTGTCAATCACTCTCTGCTTCCTGCTGTCAATCACTCTCTTCTTCCTGCTGTCAATCACTCTCTGATCCTGCTGTCAATCACTCTCTGCTTCCTGCTGTCAATCACTCTCTTCTTCCTGCTGTCAATCACTCTCTGATCCTGCTGTCAATCACTCTCTTCTTCCTGCTGTCAATCACTCTCTGATCCTGCTGTCAATCACTCTCTTCTTCCTGCTGTCAATCACTCTCTGATCCTGCTGTCAATCACTCTCTTCTTCCTGCTGTCAATCACTCTCTGATCCTGCTGTCAATCACTCTCTGCTTCCTGCTGTCAATCACTCTCTTCTTCCTGCTGTCAATTACTCTCTGATCCTGCTGTCAATCACTCTCTTCTTCCTGCTGTCAATCACTCTCTTCTTCCTGCTGTCAATCACTCTCTTCTTCCTGCTGTCAATCACTCTCTGATCCTGCTGTCAATCACTCTCTGCTTCCTGCTGTCAATCACTCTCTGATCCTGCTGTCAATCACTCTCTTCTTCCTGCTGTCAATCACTCTCTGATCCTGCTGTCAATCACTCTCTGCTTCCTGCTGTCAATCACTCTCTGCTCCCTGCTGTCAATCACTCTCTTCTTCCTGCTGTCAATCACTCTCTGCTTCCTGCTGTCAATCACTCTCTTCTTCCTGCTGTCAATCACTCTCTTCTTCCTGCTGTCAATCACTCTCTTCTTCCTGCTGTCAATCACTCTCTGCTTCCTGCTGTCAATCACTCTCTTCTTCCTGCTGTCAATCACTCTCTTCTTCCTGCTGTCAATCACTGTCTTCTTCCTGCTGTCAATCACTCTCTTCTTCCTGTTGTCAATCACTCTCTGCTTCCTGCAGTCAATCACTCTCTTCTTCCTGCTGTCAATCACTCTCTGATCCTGCTGCCAATCACTCTCTTCTTCCTGCTGTCAATCACTCTCTGATCCTGCTGTCAATCACTCTCTGATCTTGCTGTCAATCACTCTCTTCTTCCTGCTGTCAATCACTCTCTGCTTCCTGCTGTCAATCACTCTCTTCTTCCTGCTGTCAATCACTCTCTGATCCTGCTGTCAATCACTCTCTTCTTCCTGATGTCAATCACTCTCTTCTTCCTGCTGTCAATCACTCTCTTCTTCCTGCTGTCAATCACTCTCTGATCCTGCTGTCAATCACTCTCTTCTTCCTGCTGTCAATCACTCTCTTCTTCCTGCTGTCAATCACTCTCTTCTTCCTGCTGTCAATCACTCTCTGATCCTGCTGTCAATCACTCTCTGATCCTGCTGTCAATCACTCTCTTCTTCCTGCTGTCAATCACTCTCTGATCCTGCTGTCAATCACTCTC